>NW_027168150.1:0-61038 GCF_040954835.1 Lepisosteus oculatus
TCTGCAAGTTTGGTCAACCCCATGGTAAGTTATGGGGCAGTAACAGCACCCTTTTCAAAACGTGTTTTTCAGCCCGAAATAAACGCGTTTTTCAGACAACTGAATCCCCATGTAACAGCAAAACTCAGAAGAGCCCACACATTCAGATCTTAACCCCAGTGTGCAGAAAGTGTCAAAACGTGTTTTTCAGCAGAAATAAACATGTTTCTGCAAGTTTGGTCAACCCATGTAAGTTATGGGGCAGTAACAGCACCCTTTTCAAAACGTGTTTTTCAGCCCGAAATAAACGCGTTTTTTCAGACAACTGAATCCCCATGTAACAGCAAAACTCAGAAGAGCCCACACACTCAGATCTTAACCCCAGTGTGCAGAAAGGGTCAAAACGTGTTTTTCAGCAGAAATAAACATGTTTCTGCAAGTTTGGTCAACCCCATGTAAGTTATGGGGCAGTAACAGCACCCTTTTCAAAACATGTTTTTCAGCACGAAATAAACGCGTTTTTTCAGACAACTGAATCCCCATGTAACAGCAAGGCTCAGAAGAGCCCACACACTCAGATCTTAACCCCAGTGTGCAGAAAGGGTCAAAACGTGTTTTTCAGCAGAAATAAACATGTTTCTGCAAGTTTGGTCAACCCCATGTAAGTTATGGGGCAGTAACAGCACCCTTTTTAAAACGTGTTTTTCAGCCCCCCGAAATAAACGCGTTTTTTCAGACAACTGAATCCCCATGTAACAGCAAAACTCAGAAGAGCCCACACACTCAGATCTTAACCCCAGTGTGCAGAAAGGGTCAAAACGTGTTTTTCAGCAGAAATAAACATGTTTCTGCAAGTTTGGTCAACCCCATGTAAGTTATGGGGCAGTAACAGCACCCTTTTCAAAACGTGTTTTTCAGCCCGAAATAAACGCGTTTTTTCAGACAACTGAATCCCCATGTAACAGCAAGGCTCAGAAGAGCCCACACACTCAGATCTTAACCCCAGTGTGCAGAAAGGGTCAAAACGTGTTTTTCAGCAGAAATAAACATGTTTCTGCAAGTTGGTCAACCCCATGTAAGTTATGGGGCAGTAACAGCACCCTTTTCAAAACGTGTTTTTCAGCCCGAAATAAACGCGTTTTTCAGACAACTGAATCCCCATGTAACAGCAAGGCTCAGAAGAGCCCACACACTCAGATCTTAACCCAGTGTGCAGAAAGGGTCAAAACGTGTTTTTCAGCAGAAATAAACATGTTTCTGCAAATTTGGTCAACCCCATGTAAGTTATGGGGCAGTAACAGCACCCTTTTCAAACGTGTTTTTCAGCCCGAATAAACGCGTTTTTTCAGACAACTGAATCCCCATGTAACAGCAAGGCTCAGAAGAGCCCACACACTCAGATCTTAACCCCAGTGTGCAGAAAGGGTCAAAACGTGTTTTTCAGCAGAAATAAACTTGTTTCTGCAAGTTTTGGTCAACCCCATGTAAGTTATGGGGCAGTAACAGCACCCTTTTCAAAACGTGTTTTTCAGCCCGAAATAAACGCGTTTTTTCAGACAACTGAATCCCCATGTAACAGCAAGGCTCAGAAGAGCCCACACACTCAGGTCTTAACCCCAGTGTGCAGAAAGTGTCAAAACGTGTTTTTCAGCAGAAATAAACATGTTTCTGCAAGTTTGGTCAACCCCATGTAAGTTATGGGGCAGTAACAGCACCCTTTTCAAAACGTGTTTTTCAGCCCGAAATAAACGCGTTTTTTCAGACAACTGAATCCCCATGTAACAGCAAAACTCAGAAGCCCACACACTCAGATCTTAACCCCAGTGTGCAGAAAGGGGTCAAAACGTGTTTTTCAGCAGAAATAAACATGTTTCTGCAAGTTTGGTCAACCCCATGTAAGTTATGGGGCAGTAAACAGCACCCTTTTCAAAACGTGTTTTTCAGCCCGAAATAAAAGCGTTTTTTTCAGACAACTGAATCCCCATGTAACAGCAAGGCTCAGAAGAGCCCACACACTCAGATCTTAACCCCCAGTGTGCAGAAAGTGTCAAAACGTGTTTTCAGCAGAAATAAACATGTTTCTGCAAGTTTGGTCAACCCCATGTAAGTTATGGGGCAGTAACAGCACCCTTTTCAAAACGTGTTTTTCAGCCAAATAAAACGCGTTTTTTCAGACAACTGAATCCCCATGTAACAGCAAAACTCAGAAGAGCCCACACACTCAGATCTTAACCCCAGTGTGCAGAAAGGGTCAAAACGTGTTTTTCAGCAGAAATAAACATGTTTCTGCAAGTTTTGGTCAACCCCATGTAAGTTATGGGGCAGTAACAGCACCCTTTTCAAAACATGTTTTTCAGCACGAAATAAACGCATTTTTTCAGACAACTGAATCCCCATGTAACAGCAAGGCTCAGAAGAGCCCACACACTCAGATCTTAACCCCAGTGTGCAGAAAGGGTCAAAACGTGTTTTTCAGCAGAAATAAACATGTTTCTGCAAGTTTGGTCAACCCCATGTAAGTTATGGGGCAGTAACAGCACCCTTTTCAAAATGTGTTTTCAGCCCGAAATAAACGCGTTTTTTCAGACAACTGAATCCCCATGTAACAGCAAAACTCAGAAGAGCCCACACACTCAGATCTTAACCCCAGTGTGCAGAAAGGGTCAAAACGTGTTTTTCAGCAGAAATAAACATGTTTCTGCAAGTTTGGTCAACCCCCATGTAAGTTATGGGGCAGTAACAGCACCCTTTTCAAAACGTGTTTTTCAGCCCGAAATAAACGCGTTTTTTCAGACAACTGAATCCCCATGTAACAGCAAGGCTCAGAAGAGCCCACACACTCAGATCTTAACGCCAGTGTGCAGAAAGGGTCAAAACGTGTTTTTCAGCAGAAATAAACATGTTTCTGCAAGTTTGGTCAACCCCATGTAAGTTATGGGGCAGTAACAGCACCCTTTTCAAAACGTGTTTTCAGCCTGAAATAAACGCGTTTTTTCAGACAACTGAATCCCCATGTAACAGCAAGGCTCAGAAGAGCCCACACACTCAGATCTTAACCCCAGTGTGCAGAAAGGGTCAAAAACGTGTTTTTCAGCAGAAATAAACATGTTTCTGCAAATTTGGTCAACCCCATGTAAGTTATGGGGAAGTAAAGCACCCTTTTCAAAACGTGTTTTTCAGCCCGAAATAAACGCGTTTTTTCAGGCAACTGAATCTACTTGTAACAGCAAGGCTCAGAAGTGCCCACACACTCAGCCCTTAACCCCAGTGTGCAGAAAGTGTCAAAACGTGTTTTTCAGCAGAAATAAACATGTTTCTGCAAGTTTGGTCAACCCCATGTAAGTTATGGGGCAGTAACAGCACCCTTTTCAAAACGTGTTTTTCAGCCCGAAATAAACGCGTTTTTCAGACAACTGAATCCCCATGTAACAGCAAAACTCAGAAGAGCCCACACACTCAGATCTTAACCCCAGTGTGCAGAAAGGGTCAAAACGTGTTTTTCAGCAGAAATAAACATGTTTCTGCAAGTTTGGTCAACCCCATGTAAGTTATGGGGCAGTAACAGCACCCTTTTCAAAACGTGTTTTTCAGCCCGAATAAACGCGTTTTTTCAGACAACTGAATCCCCATGTAACAGCAAAACTCAGAAGAGCCCACACAATCAGATCTTAACCCCAGTGTGCAGAAAGGGTCAAAACGTGTTTTTCAGCAGAAATAAACATGTTTCTGCAAGTTTGGTCAACCCCATGTAAGTTATGGGGCAGTAACATCACACTTTTCAAAACGTGTTTTTCAGCCCGAAATAAACGCGTTTTTTCAGACAACTGAATCTCCTTGTAACAGCAAGGCTCAGAAGTGCCCACACACTCAGCCCTTAACCCCAGTGTGCAGAAAGGGTCAAAACATGTTTTTCAGCAGAAATAAACATGTTTCTGCAAGTTTGGTCAACCCCATGTAAGTTATGGGGCAGTAACATCACACTTTTCAAAACGTGTTTTTCAGCCCGAAATAAACGCGTTTTTTCAGACAACTGAATCTCCTTGTAACAGCAAGGCTCAGAAGAGCCCACACACTCAGCCCTTAACCCCAATGTGCAGAAAAGGGTGAAAACGTGTTTTTCAGCAGAAATAAATATGTTTCTGCAAGTTTGGTCAACCCCATGTAAGTTATGGGGCAGTAACATCACACTTTCAAAACGTGTTTTTCAGCCCGAAATAAACACATTTTTTCAGACAACTGAATGTCCTTGTAACAGCAAGGCTCAGAAGTGCCCACACACTCAGCCCTTAACTCCAATGTGCAGAAAGGGTCAAAACGTGTTTTTCAGCAGAAATAAACATGTTTCTGCAAGTTTGGTCAATCCCATGTAAGTTATTGGGCAGTAACATCACACTTTTCAAAACGTGTTTTTCAGCCCGAAATAAACGCGTTTTTTCAGGCAACTGAATCTACTTGTAACAGCAAGGCTCAGAAGTGCCCACACACTCAGCCCTTAACCCCAGTGTGCAGAAAGTGTCAAAACGTGTTTTTCAGCAGAAATAAACATGTTTCTGCAAGTTTGGTCAACCCCATGTAAGTTATGGGGCAGTAACAGCACCCTTTTCAAAACGTGTTTTTCAGCCCGAAATAAACGCGTTTTTTCAGACAACTGAATCCCCATGTAACAGCAAAACTCAGAAGAGCCCACACACTCAGATCTTAACCCCAGTGTGCAGAAAGGGTCAAAACGTGTTTTTCAGCAGAAATAAACTTGTTTCTGCAAGTTTGGTCAACCCCATGTAAGTTATGGGGCAGTAACAGCACCCTTTTCAAAACGTGTTTTTCAGCCCGAAATAAACGCGTTTTTTCAGACAACTGAATCCCCATGTAACAGCAAAACTCAGAAGAGCCCACACACTCAGATCTTAACCCCAGTGTGCAGAAAGGGTCAAAACGTGTTTTTCAGCAGAAATAAACATGTTTCTGCAAGTTTGGTCAACCCCATGTAAGTTATGGGGCAGTAACAGCACCCTTTTCAAAACATGTTTTTCAGCCCGAAATAAACGCGTTTTTTTCAGACAACTGAATCCCCATGTAACAGCAAAGCTCAGAAGAGCCCACACACTCAGATCTTAACCCCAGTGTGCAGAAAGGGTCAAAACGTGTTTTTCAGCAGAAATAAACATGTTTCTGCAAGTTTGGTCAACCCCATGTAAGTTATGGGGCAGTAACAGCACCCTTTTCAAAACGTGTTTTTCAGCCCGAAATAAACGCGTTTTTTCAGACAACTGAATCCCCATGTAAAAGCAAAACTCAGAAGAGCCCACACACTCAGATCTTAACCCCAGTGTGCAGAAAGGGTCAAAACGTGTTTTTCAGCAGAAATAAACTTGTTTCTGCAAGTTTGGTCAACCCCATGTAAGTTATAGGGCAGTAACAGCACCCTTTTCAAAACGTGTTTTTCAGCCCGAAATAAACGCGTTTTTTCAGACAACTGAATCCCCATGTAACAGCAAAACTCAGAAGAGCCCACACATTCAGATCTTAACCCCAGTGTGCAGAAAGTGTCAAAACGTGTTTTTCAGCAGAAATAAACATGTTTCTGCAAGTTTGGTCAACCCCATGTAAGTTATGGGGCAGTAACAGCACCCTTTTCAAAACGTGTTTTTCAGCCCGAAATAAACGCGTTTTTTCAGACAACTGAATCCCCATGTAACAGCAAAACTCAGAAGAGCCCACACACTCAGATCTTAACCCCAGTGTGCAGAAAGGGTCAAAACGTGTTTTTCAGCAGAAATAAACATGTTTCTGCAAGTTTGGTCAACCCCATGTAAGTTATGGGGCAGTAACAGCACCCTTTTCAAAACATGTTTTTCAGCACGAAATAAACGCGTTTTTTCAGACAACTGAATCCCCATGTAACAGCAAGGCTCAGAAGAGCCCACACACTCAGATCTTAACCCCAGTGTGCAGAAAGGGTCAAAACGTGTTTTTCAGCAGAAATAAACATGTTTCTGCAAGTTTGGTCAACCCCATGTAAGTTATGGGGCAGTAACAGCACCCTTTTTAAAACGTGTTTTTCAGCCCGAAATAAACGCGTTTTTCAGACAACTGAATCCCCATGTAACAGCAAAACTCAGAAGAGCCCACACACTCAGATCTTAACCCCAGTGTGCAGAAAGGGTCAAAACGTGTTTTTCAGCAGAAATAAACATGTTTCTGCAAGTTTGGTCAACCCCATGTAAGTTATGGGGCAGTAACAGCACCCTTTTCAAAACGTGTTTTTCAGCCCGAAATAAACGCGTTTTTTCAGACAACTGAATCCCCATGTAACAGCAAGGCTCAGAAGAGCCCACACACTCAGATCTTAACCCCAGTGTGCAGAAAGGGTCAAAACGTGTTTTTCAGCAGAAATAAACATGTTTCTGCAAGTTTGGTCAACCCCATGTAAGTTATGGGGCAGTAACAGCACCCTTTTCAAAACGTGTTTTTCAGCCCGAAATAAACGCGTTTTTTCAGACAACTGAATCCCCATGTAACAGCAAGGCTCAGAAGAGCCCACACACTCAGATCTTAACCCCAGTGTGCAGAAAGGGTCAAAACGTGTTTTTCAGCAGAAATAAACATGTTTCTGCAAATTTGGTCAACCCCATGTAAGTTATGGGGCAGTAACAGCACCCTTTTCAAAACGTGTTTTTCAGCCCGAAATAAACGCGTTTTTTCAGACAACTGAATCCCCATGTAACAGCAAGGCTCAGAAGAGCCCACACACTCAGATCTTAACCCCAGTGTGCAGAAAGGGTCAAAACGTGTTTTTCAGCAGAAATAAACTTGTTTCTGCAAGTTTGGTCAACCCCATGTAAGTTATGGGGCAGTAACAGCACCCTTTTCAAAACGTGTTTTTCAGCCCGAAATAAACGCGTTTTTTCAGACAACTGAATCCCCATGTAACAGCAAGGCTCAGAAGAGCCCACACACTCAGGTCTTAACCCCAGTGTGCAGAAAGTGTCAAAACGTGTTTTTCAGCAGAAATAAACATGTTTCTGCAAGTTTGGTCAACCCCATGTAAGTTATGGGGCAGTAACAGCACCCTTTTCAAAACGTGTTTTTCAGCCCGAAATAAACGCGTTTTTTCAGACAACTGAATCCCCATGTAACAGCAAAACTCAGAAGAGCCCACACACTCAGATCTTAACCCCAGTGTGCAGAAAGGGTCAAAACGTGTTTTTCAGCAGAAATAAACATGTTTCTGCAAGTTTGGTCAACCCCATGTAAGTTATGGGGCAGTAACAGCACCCTTTTCAAAACGTGTTTTTCAGCCCGAAATAAACGCGTTTTTTCTGACAACTGAATCCCCATGTAACAGCAAGGGCTCAGAAGAGCCCACACACTCAGATCTTAACCCCAGTGTGCAGAAAGGGTCAAAACGTGTTTTTCAGCAGAAATAAACATGTTTCTGCAAGTTTGGTCAACCCCATGTAAGTTATGGGGCAGTAACAGCACCCTTTTCAAAACATGTTTTTCAGCACGAAATAAACGCATTTTTTCAGACAACTGAATCCCCATGTAACAGCAAGGCTCAGAAGAGCCCACACACTCAGATCTTAACCCCAGTGTGCAGAAAGGGTCAAAACGTGTTTTTCAGCAGAAATAAACATGTTTCTGCAAGTTTGGTCAACCCCATGTAAGTTATGGGGCAGTAACAGCACCCTTTTCAAAACGTGTTTTTCAGCCCGAAATAAACGCGTTTTTTCAGACAACTGAATTCCCATGTAACAGCAAAACTCAGAAGAGCCCACACACTCAGATCTTAACCCCAGTGTGCAGAAAGGGTCAAAACGTGTTTTTCAGCAGAAATAAACATGTTTCTGCAAGTTTGGTCAACCCCATGTAAGTTATGGGGCAGTAACAGCACCCTTTTCAAAACATGTTTTTCAGCCCGAAATAAACGCGTTTTTTTCAGACAACTGAATCCCCATGTAACAGCAAGGCTCAGAAGAGCCCACACACTCAGATCTTAACCCCAGTGTGCAGAAAGGGTCAAATCGTGTTTTTCAGCAGAAATAAACTTGTTTCTGCAAGTTTGGTCAACCCCATGTAAGTTATGGGGCAGTAACAGCACCCTTTTCAAAACATGTTTTTCAGCCCGAAATAAACGCGTTTTTTCAGACAACTGAATCCCCATGTAACAGCAAGGCTCAGAAGAGCCCACACACTCAGGTCTTAACCCCAGTGTGCAGAAAGTGTCAAAACGTGTTTTTCAGCAGAAATAAACATGTTTCTGCAAGTTTGGTCAACCCCATGTAAGTTATGGGGCAGTAACAGCACCCTTTTCAAAACGTGTTTTTCAGCCCGAAATAAACGCGTTTTTTCAGACAACTGAATCCCCATGTAACAGCAAAACTCAGAAGAGCCCACACACTCAGATCTTAACCCCAGTGTGCAGAAAGGGTCAAAACGTGTTTTTCAGCAGAAATAAACATGTTTCTGCAAGTTTGGTCAACCCCATGTAAGTTATGGGGCAGTAACAGCACCCTTTTCAAAACGTGTTTTTCAGCCCGAAATAAACGTGTTTTTTCAAACAACTGAATCCCCATGTAACAGCAAAACTCAGAAGAGCCCACACACTCAGATCTTAACCCCAGTGTGCAGAAAGGGTCAAAACGTGTTTTTCAGCAGAAATAAACTTGTTTCTGCAAGTTTGGTCAACACCATGTAAGTTATGGGGCAGTAACAGCACCCTTTTCAAAACGTGTTTTTCAGCCCGAAATAAACGCGTTTTTTCAGACAACTGAATCCCCATGTAACAGCAAAACTCAGAAGAGCCCACACACTCAGATCTTAACCCCAGTGTGCAGAAAGGGTCAAAACGTGTTTTTCAGCAGAAATAAACATGTTTCTGCAAGTTTGGTCAACCCCTTGTAAGTTATGGGGCAGTAACAGCACCCTTTTCAAAACGTGTTTTTCAGCCCGAAATAAACGCGTTTTTTCAGACAACTGAATCCCCATGTAACAGCAAAACTCAGAAGAGCCCACACACTCAGATCTTAACCCCAGTGTGCAGAAAGGGTCAAATCGTGTTTTTCAGCAGAAATAAACATGTTTCTGCAAGTTTGGTCAACCCCTTGTAAGTTATGGGGCAGTAACAGCACCCTTTTCAAAACGTGTTTTTCAGCCCGAAATAAACGCGTTTTTTCAGACAACTGAATCCCCATGTAACAGCAAAACTCAGAAGAGCCCACACACTCAGATCTTAACCCCAGTGTGCAGAAAGGGTCAAAACGTGTTTTTCAGCAGAAATAAACATGTTTCTGCAAGTTTGGTCAACCCCATGTAAGTTATGGGGCAGTAACAGCACCCTTTTCAAAACGTGTTTTTCAGCCCGAAATAAACGTGTTTTTTCAAACAACTGAATCCCCATGTAACAGCAAAACTCAGAAGAGCCCACACACTCAGATCTTAACCCCAGTGTGCAGAAAGGGTCAAAACGTGTTTTTCAGCAGAAATAAACTTGTTTCTGCAAGTTTGGTCAACACCATGTAAGTTATGGGGCAGTAAGAGCACCCTTTTCAAAACGTGTTTTTCAGCCCGAAATAAACGCGTTTTTTCAGACAACTGAATCCCCATGTAACAGCAAAACTCAGAAGAGCCCACACACTCAGATCTTAACCCCAGTGTGCAGAAAGGGTCAAAACGTGTTTTTCAGCAGAAATAAACATGTTTCTGCAAGTTTGGTCAACCCCTTGTAAGTTATGGGGCAGTAACAGCACCCTTTTCAAAACGTGTTTTTCAGCCCGAAATAAACGCGTTTTTTCAGACAACTGAATCCCCATGTAACAGCAAAACTCAGAAGAGCCCACACACTCAGATCTTAACCCCAGTGTGCAGAAAGGGTCAAAACGTGTTTTTCAGCAGAAATAAACATATTTCTGCAAGTTTGGTCAACCCCATGTAAGTTATGGGGCAGTAACAGCACCCTTTTCAAAACATGTTTTTCAGCACGAAATAAACGCGTTTTTTCAGACAACTGAATCCCCATGTAACAGCAAGGCTCAGAAGAGCCCACACACTCAGATCTTAACCCCAGTGTGCAGAAAGGGTCAAAACGTGTTTTTCAGCAGAAATAAACATGTTTCTGCAAGTTTGGTCAACCCCATGTAAGTTATGGGGCAGTAACAGCACCCTTTTCAAAACGTGTTTTTCAGCCCGAAATAAACGCGTTTTTTCAGACAACTGAATCCCCATGTAACAGCAAAACTCAGAAGAGCCCACACACTCAGATCTTAACCCCAGTGTGCAGAAAGGGTCAAAACATGTTTTTCAGCAGAAATAAACATGTTTCTGCAAGTTTGGTCAACCCCATGTAAGTTATGGGGCAGTAACAGCACCCTTTTCAAAACGTGTTTTTCAGCCCGAAATAAACGCGTTTTTTCAGACAACTGAATCCCCATGTAACAGCAAGGCTCAGAAGAGCCCACACACTCAGATCTTAACCCCAGTGTGCAGAAAGGGTCAAAACGTGTTTTTCAGCAGAAATAAACATGTTTCTGCAAGTTTGGTCAACCCCATGTAAGTTATGGGGCAGTAACAGCACCCTTTTCAAAACGTGTTTTTCAGCCCGAAATAAACGCGTTTTTTCAGACAACTGAATCCCCATGTAACAGCAAGGCTCAGAAGAGCCCACACACTCAGATCTTAACCCCAGTGTGCAGAAAGTGTCAAAACGTGTTTTTCAGCAGAAATAAACATGTTTCTGCAAGTTTGGTCAACCCCATGTAAGTTATGGGGCAGTAACAGCACCCTTTTCAAAACGTGTTTTTCAGCCCGAAATAAACGCGTTTTTTCAGACAACTGAATCCCCATGTAACAGCAAAACTCAGAAGAGCCCACACACTCAGATCTTAACCCCAGTGTGCAGAAAGGGTCAAAACGTGTTTTTCAGCAGAAATAAACATGTTTCTGCAAGTTTGGTCAACCCCATGTAAGTTATGGGGCAGTAACAGCACCCTTTTCAAAACGTGTTTTTCAGACCGAAATAAACGCGTTTTTTCAGACAACTGAATCCCCATGTAACAGCAAGGCTCAGAAGAGCCCACACACTCAGATCTTAACCCCAGTGTGCAGAAAGGGTCAAAACGTGTTTTTCAGCAGAAATAAACATGTTTCTGCAAGTTTGGTCAACCCCATGTAAGTTATGGGGCAGTAACAGCACCCTTTTCAAAACGTGTTTTTCAGCCCGAAATAAACGCGTTTTTTCAAACATCTGAATCCCCATGTAACAGCAAAACTCAGAAGAGCCCACACACTCAGATCTTAACCCCAGTGTGCAGAAAGGGTCAAAACGTGTTTTTCAGCAGAAATAAACATGTTTCTGCAAGTTTGGTCAACCCCATGTAAGTTATGGGGCAGTAACAGCACCCTTTTCAAAACGTGTTTTTCAGCCCGAAATAAACGCGTTTTTTCAGACAACTGAATCCCCATGTAACAGCAAGGCTCAGAAGAGCCCACACACTCAGATCTTAACCCCAGTGTGCAGAAAGGGTCAAAACGTGTTTTTCAGCAGAAATAAACATGTTTCTGCAAGTTTGGTCAACCCCATGTAAGTTATGGGGCAGTAAAAGCACCCTTTTCAAAACGTGTTTTTCAGCCCGAAATAAACGCGTTTTTTCAGACAACTGAATCCCCATGTAACAGCAAAACTCAGAAGAGCCCACACACTCAGATCTTAACCCCAGTGTGCAGAAAGGGTCAAAACGTGTTTTTCAGCAGAAATAAACATGTTTCTGCAAGTTTGGTCAACCCCATGTAAGTTATGGGGCAGTAACAGCACCCTTTTCAAAACGTGTTTTTCAGCCCGAAATAAACGCGTTTTTTCAGACAACTGAATCCCCATGTAACAGCAAGGCTCAGAAGAGCCCACACACTCAGATCTTAACCCCAGTGTGCAGAAAGGGTCAAAACGTGTTTTTCAGCAGAAATAAACATGTTTCTGCAAGTTTGGTCAACCCCATGTAAGTTATGGGGCAGTAACAGCACCCTTTTCAAAACGTGTTTTTCAGCCCGAAATAAACGCGTTTTTTCAGACAACTGAATCCCCATGTAACAGCAAGGCTCAGAAGAGCCCACACACTCAGGTCTTAACCCCAGTGTGCAGAAAGTGTCAAAACGTGTTTTTCAGCAGAAATAAACATGTTTCTGCAAGTTTGGTCAACCCCATGTAAGTTATGGGGCAGTAACAGCACCCTTTTCAAAACGTGTTTTTCAGCCCGAAATAAACGCGTTTTTTTCAGACAACTGAATCCCCATGTAACAGCAAGGCTCAGAAGAGCCCACACACTCAGATCTTAACCCCAGTGTGCAGAAAGGGTCAAAACGTGTTTTTCAGCAGAAATAAACATGTTTCTGCAAGTTTGGTCAACCCCATGTAAGTTATGGGGCAGTAACAGCACCCTTTTCAAAACGTGTTTTTCAGCCCGAAATAAACGCGTTTTTTCAGACAACTTAATCCCCATGTAAAAGCAAAACTCAGAAGAGCCCACACACTCAGATCTTAACCCAGTGTGCAGAAAGGGTCAAAACGTGTTTTTTCAGCAGAAATAAACTTGTTTCTGCAAGTTTGGTCAACCCCATGTAAGTTATGGGGCAGTAACAGCACCCTTTTCAAAACGTGTTTTTCAGCCCGAAATAAACGCGTTTTTTCAGACAACTGAATCCCCATGTAACAGCAAAACTCAGAAGAGCCCACACATTCAGATCTTACCCCAGTGTGCAGAAAGTGTCAAAACGTGTTTTTCAGCAGAAATAAACATGTTTCTGCAAGTTTGGTCAACCCCATGTAAGTTATGGGGCAGTAACAGCACCCTTTTCAAACGTGTTTTTCAGCCCGAAATAAACGCGTTTTTTCAGACAACTGAATCCCCATGTAACAGCAAAACTCAGAAGAGCCCACACACTCAGATCTTAACCCCAGTGTGCAGAAAGGGTCAAAACGTGTTTTTCAGCAGAAATAAACATGTTTCTGCAAGTTTGGTCAACCCATGTAAGTTATGGGGCAGTAACAGCACCCTTTCAAAACATGTTTTTCAGCACGAAATAAACGCGTTTTTTCAGACAACTGAATCCCCATGTAACAGCAAGGCTCAGAAGAGCCCACACACTCAGATCTTAACCCCAGTGTGCAGAAAGGGTCAAACGTGTTTTTCAGCAGAAATAAACATGTTTCTGCAAGTTTGGTCAACCCATGTAAGTTATGGGGCAGTAACAGCACCCTTTTTAAAACGTGTTTTTCAGCCCGAAATAAACGCGTTTTTTCAGACAACTGAATCCCCATGTAACAGCAAAACTCAGAAGAGCCCACACACTCAGATCTTAACCCCAGTGTGCAGAAAGGGTCAAAACGTGTTTTTCAGCAGAAATAAACATGTTTCTGCATGTTTGGTCAACCCCATGTAAGTTATGGGGCAGTAACAGCACCCTTTTCAAAACGTGTTTTTCAGCCCGAAATAAACGCGTTTTTTCAGACAACTGAATCCCCATGTAACAGCAAGGCTCAGAAGAGCCCACACACTCAGATCTTAACCCCAGTGTGCAGAAAGGGTCAAAACGTGTTTTTCAGCAGAAATAAACATGTTCTGCAAGTTTGGTCAACCCCATGTAAGTTATGGGGCAGTAACAGCACCCTTTTCAAAACGTGTTTTTCAGCCCGAAATAACGCGTTTTTTCAGACAACTGAATCCCCATGTAACAGCAAGGCTCAGAAGAGCCCCACACACTCAGATCTTAACCCCAGTGTGCAGAAAGGGTCAAAAACGTGTTTTTCAGCAGAAATAAACATGTTTCTGCAAATTTGGTCAACCCCATGTAAGTTATGGGCAGTAACAGCACCCTTTTCAAAACGTGTTTTTCAGCCCGAAATAAACGCGTTTTTTCAGACAACTGAATCCCCATGTAACAGCAAGGCTCAGAAGAGCCCACACACTCAGATCTTAACCCCAGTGTGCAGAAAGGGTCAAAACGTGTTTTTCAGCAGAAATAAACTTGTTTCTGCAAGTTTGGTCAACCCCATGTAAGTTATGGGGCAGTAACAGCACCCTTTTCAAAACGTGTTTTTCAGCCCGAAATAAACGCGTTTTTTCAGACAACTGAATCCCCATGTAACAGCAAGGCTCAGAAGAGCCCACACACTCAGGTCTTAACCCCAGTGTGCAGAAAGTGTCAAAACGTGTTTTCAGCAGAAATAAACATGTTTCTGCAAGTTTGGTCAACCCCATGTAAGTTATGGGGCAGTAACAGCACCCTTTTCAAAACGTGTTTTTCAGCCCGAAATAAACGCGTTTTTTCAGACAACTGAATCCCATGTAACAGCAAAACTCAGAAGAGCCCACACACTCAGATCTTAACCCCAGTGTGCAGAAAGGGTCAAAACGTGTTTTTCAGCAGAAATAAACATGTTTCTGCAAGTTTGGTCAACCCCATGTAAGTTATGGGGCAGTAACAGCACCCTTTTCAAAACGTGTTTTTCAGCCCGAAATAACGCGTTTTTTTCAGACAACTGAATCCCCATGTAACAGCAAGGCTCAGAAGAGCCCACACACTCAGATCTTAACCCAGTGTGCAGAAAGTGTCAAAACGTGTTTTTCAGCAGAAATAAACATGTTTCTGCAAGTTTGGTCAACCCCATGTAAGTTATGGGGCAGTAACAGCACCCTTTCAAAACGTGTTTTTCAGCCCGAAATAAAACGCGTTTTTTCAGACAACTGAATCCCCATGTAACAGCAAAAACTCAGAAGAGCCCACACACCTCAGATCTTAACCCCAGTGTGCAGAAAGGGTCAAAACGTGTTTTTCAGCAGAAATAAACATGTTTCTGCAAGTTTGGTCAACCCCATGTAAGTTATGGGGCAGTAACAGCACCCTTTTCAAACATGTTTTTCAGCACGAAATAAACGCATTTTTTTCAGACAACTGAATCCCCATGTAACAGCAAGGCTCAGAAGAGCCCACACACTCAGATCTTAACCCCAGTGTGCAGAAAGGGTCAAAACGTGTTTTTCAGCAGAAATAAACATGTTTCTGCAAGTTTGGTCAACCCCATGTAAGTTATGGGGCAGTAACAGCACCCCTTTTCAAAATGTGTTTTTCAGCCCGAAATAAACGCGTTTTTTCAGACAAACTGAATCCCCATGTAACAGCAAAACTCAGAAGAGCCCACACACTCAGATCTTAACCCCAGTGTGCAGAAAGGGTCAAAACGTGTTTTTCAGCAGAAATAAACATGTTTCTGCAAGTTTGGTCAACCCCATGTAAGTTATGGGGCAGTAACAGCACCCTTTTCAAAACGTGTTTTTCAGCCCGAAATAAACGCGTTTTTCAGACAACTGAATCCCCATGTAACAGCAAGGCTCAGAAGAGCCCACACACTCAGATCTTAACGCCAGTGTGCAGAAAGGGTCAAACGTGTTTTTCAGCAGAAATAAACATGTTTCTGCAAGTTTGGTCAACCCCATGTAAGTTATGGGGCAGTAACAGCACCTTTTCAAAACGTGTTTTTCAGCCCGAAATAAACGCGTTTTTTCAGACAACTGAATCCCCATGTAACAGCAAGGCTCAGAAGAGCCCACACACTCAGATCTTAACCCCAGTGTGCAGAAAGGGTCAAAACGTGTTTTTCAGCAGAAATAAAACATGTTTCTGCAAATTTGGTCAACCCCATGTAAGTTATGGGGCAGTAACAGCACCCTTTTCAAAACGTGTTTTTCAGCCCGAAATAAACGCGTTTTTTCAGGCAACTGAATCTACTTGTACAGCAAGGCTCAGAAGTGCCCACACACTCAGCCCTTAACCCCAGTGTGCAGAAAGTGTCAAAACGTGTTTTCAGCAGAAATAAACATGTTTCTGCAAGTTTGGTCAACCCCATGTAAGTTATGGGGCAGTAACAGCACCCTTTTCAAAACGTGTTTTTCAGCCCGAAATAAACGCGTTTTTCAGACAACTGAATCCCCATGTAACAGCAAAACTCAGAAGAGCCCACACACTCAGATCTTAACCCCAGTGTGCAGAAAGGGTCAAAACGTGTTTTTCAGCAGAAATAAACATGTTTCTGCAAGTTTGGTCAACCCCATGTAAGTTATGGGGCAGTAACAGCACCCTTTTCAAAACGTGTTTTCGAAATAAACGCGTTTTTTCAGACAACTGAATCCCCATGTAACAGCAAAACTCAGAAGAGCCCACACAATCAGATCTTAACCCCAGTGTGCAGAAAGGGTCAAAACGTGTTTTTCAGCAGAAATAAACATGTTTCTGCAAGTTTGGTCAACCCCATGTAAGTTATGGGGCAGTAACATCACACTTTTCAAAACGTGTTTTTCAGCCCGAAATAAACGCGTTTTTTCAGACAACTGAATCTCCTTGTAACAGCAAGGCTCAGAAGAGCCCACACACTCAGCCCTTAACCCCAATGTGCAGAAAGGGTGAAAACGTGTTTTTCAGCAGAAATAAATATGTTTCTGCAAGTTTGGTCAACCCCATGTAAGTTATGGGGCAGTAACATCACACTTTTCAAAACGTGTTTTTCAGCCCGAAATAAACACATTTTTTCAGACAACTGAATGTCCTTGTAACAGCAAGGCTCAGAAGTGCCCACACACTCAGCCCTTAACTCCAATGTGCAGAAAGGGTCAAAACGTGTTTTTCAGCAGAAATAAACATGTTTCTGCAAGTTTGGTCAATCCCATGTAAGTTATTGGGCAGTAACATCACACTTTTCAAAACGTGTTTTTCAGCCCGAAATAAACGCGTTTTTTCAGGCAACTGAATCTACTTGTAACAGCAAGGCTCAGAAGTGCCCACACACTCAGCCCTTAACCCCAGTGTGCAGAAAGTGTCAAAACGTGTTTTTCAGCAGAAATAAACATGTTTCTGCAAGTTTGGTCAACCCCATGTAAGTTATGGGGCAGTAACAGCACCCTTTTCAAAACGTGTTTTTCAGCCCGAAATAAACGCGTTTTTTCAGACAACTGAATCCCCATGTAACAGCAAAACTCAGAAGAGCCCACACACTCAGATCTTAACCCCAGTGTGCAGAAAGGGTCAAAACGTGTTTTTCAGCAGAAATAAACTTGTTTCTGCAAGTTTGGTCAACCCCATGTAAGTTATGGGGCAGTAACAGCACCCTTTTCAAAACGTGTTTTTCAGCCCGAAATAAACGCGTTTTTTCAGACAACTGAATCCCCATGTAACAGCAAAACTCAGAAGAGCCCACACACTCAGATCTTAACCCCAGTGTGCAGAAAGGGTCAAAACGTGTTTTTCAGCAGAAATAAACATGTTTCTGCAAGTTTGGTCAACCCCATGTAAGTTATGGGGCAGTAACAGCACCCTTTTCAAAACATGTTTTTCAGCCCGAAATAAACGCGTTTTTTTCAGACAACTGAATCCCCATGTAACAGCAAGGCTCAGAAGAGCCCACACACTCAGATCTTAACCCCAGTGTGCAGAAATTGTCAAAACGTGTTTTTCAGCAGAAATAAACATGTTTCTGCAAGTTTGGTCAACCCCTTGTAAGTTATGGGGCAGTAACAGCACCCTTTTCAAAACGTGTTTTTCAGCCCGAAATAAACGCGTTTTTTCAGACAACTGAATCCCCATGTAACAGCAAAACTCAGAAGAGCCCACACAATCAGATCTTAACCCCAGTGTGCAGAAAGGGTCAAAACGTGTTTTTCAGCAGAAATAAACATGTTTCTGCAAGTTTGGTCAACCCCATGTAAGTTATGGGGCAGTAACATCACACTTTTCAAAACGTGTTTTTCAGCCCGAAATAAACGCGTTTTTTCAGACAACTGAATCTCCTTGTAACAGCAAGGCTCAGAAGTGCCCACACACTCAGCCCTTAACCCCAGTGTGCAGAAAGGGTCAAAACATGTTTTTCAGCAGAAATAAACATGTTTCTGCAAGTTTGGTCAACCCCATGTAAGTTATGGGGCAGTAACATCACACTTTTCAAAACGTGTTTTTCAGCCCGAAATAAACGCGTTTTTTCAGACAACTGAATCTCCTTGTAACAGCAAGGCTCAGAAGAGCCCACACACTCAGCCCTTAACCCCAATGTGCAGAAAGGGTCAAAACGTGTTTTTCAGCAGAAATAAATATGTTTCTGCAAGTTTGGTCAACCCCATGTAAGTTATGGGGCAGTAACATCACACTTTTCAAAACGTGTTTTTCAGCCCGAAATAAACACATTTTTTCAGACAACTGAATCTCCTTGTAACAGCAAGGCTCAGAAGTGCCCACACACTCAGCCCTTAACTCCAATGTGCAGAAAGGGTCAAAACGTGTTTTTCAGCAGAAATAAACATGTTTCTGCAAGTTTGGTCAATCCCATGTAAGTTATTGGGCAGTAACATCACACTTTTCAAAACGTGTTTTTCAGCCCGAAATAAACGCGTTTTTTCAGGCAACTGAATCTACTTGTAACAGCAAGGCTCAGAAGTGCCCACACACTCAGCCCTTAACCCCAGTGTGCAGAAAGTGTCAAAACGTGTTTTTCAGCAGAAATAAACATGTTTCTGCAAGTTTGGTCAACCCCATGTAAGTTATGGGGCAGTAACAGCACCCTTTTCAAAACGTGTTTTTCAGCCCGAAATAAACGCGTTTTTTCAGACAACTGAATCCCCATGTAACAGCAAGGCTCAGAAGAGCCCACACACTCAGATCTTAACCCCAGTGTGCAGAAATTGTCAAAACGTGTTTTTCAGCAGAAATAAACATGTTTCTGCAAGTTTGGTCAACCCCATGTAAGTTATGGAGCAGTAACAGCACCCTTTTCAAAACGTGTTTTTCAGCCCGAAATAAACGCGTTTTTTTCAGACAACTGAATCCCCATGTAACAGCAAGGCTCAGAAGAGCCCACACACTCAGATCTTAACCCCAGTGTGCAGAAATTGTCAAAACGTGTTTTTCAGCAGAAATAAACATGTTTCTGCAAGTTTGGTCAACCCCTTGTAAGTTATGGGGCAGTAACAGCACCCTTTTCAAAACGTGTTTTTCAGCCCGAAATAAACGCGTTTTTTCAGGCAACTGAATCTACTTGTAACAGCAAGGCTCAGAAGTGCCCACACACTCAGCCCTTAACCCCAGTGTGCAGAAAGTGTCAAAACGTGTTTTTCAGCAGAAATAAACATGTTTCTGCAAGTTTGGTCAACCCCATGTAAGTTATGGGGCAGTAACAGCACCCTTTTCAAAACGTGTTTTTCAGCCCGAAATAAACGCGTTTTTTCAGACAACTGAATCCCCATGTAGCAAAACTCAGAAGAGCCCACACACTCAGATCTTAACCCCAGTGTGCACAGAAAGGGTCAAAACGTGTTTTTCAGCAGAAATAAACATGTTTCTGCAAGTTTTGGTCAACCCCATGTAAGTTATGGGGCAGTAACAGCACCCTTTTCAAAACGTGTTTTTCAGCCGAAATAAACGCGTTTTTTCAGACAACTGAATCCCCATGGTAACAGCAAAACTCAGAAGAGCCCACACAATCAGATCTTAACCCAGTGTGCAGAAAGGGTCAAAACGTGTTTTTCAGCAGAATAAACATGTTTCTGCAAGTCTGGTCAACCCCATGTAAGTTATGGGGCAGTAACATCACACTTTTCAAAACGTGTTTTTCAGCCCGAAATAAACGCGTTTTTTCAGACAACTGAATCTCCTTGTAACAGCAAGGCTCAGAAGAGCCCACACACTCAGCCCTTAACCCCAATGTGCAGAAAGGGTGAAAACGTGTTTTTCAGCAGAAATAAATATGTTTCTGCAAGTTTGGTCAACCCCATGTAAGTTATGGGGCAGTAACATCACACTTTTCAAAACGTGTTTTTCAGCCCGAAATAAACACATTTTTTCAGACAACTGAATGTCCTTGTAACAGCAAGGCTCAGAAGTGCCCACACACTCAGCCCTTAACTCCAATGTGCAGAAAGGGTCAAAACGTGTTTTTCAGCAGAAATAAACATGTTTCTGCAAGTTTGGTCAATCCCATGTAAGTTATTGGGCAGTAACATCACACTTTTCAAAACGTGTTTTTCAGCCCGAAATAAACGCGTTTTTTCAGGCAACTGAATCTACTTGTAACAGCAAGGCTCAGAAGTGCCCACACACTCAGCCCTTAACCCCAGTGTGCAGAAAGTGTCAAAACGTGTTTTTCAGCAGAAATAAACATGTTTCTGCAAGTTTGGTCAACCCCATGTAAGTTATGGGGCAGTAACAGCACCCTTTTCAAAACGTGTTTTTCAGCCCGAAATAAACGCGTTTTTTCAGACAACTGAATCCCCATGTAACAGCAAAACTCAGAAGAGCCCACACACTCAGATCTTAACCCCAGTGTGCAGAAAGGGTCAAAACGTGTTTTTCAGCAGAAATAAACTTGTTTCTGCAAGTTTGGTCAACCCCATGTAAGTTATGGGGCAGTAACAGCACCCTTTTCAAAACGTGTTTTTCAGCCCGAAATAAACGCGTTTTTTCAGACAACTGAATCCCCATGTAACAGCAAAACTCAGAAGAGCCCACACACTCAGATCTTAACCCCAGTGTGCAGAAAGGGTCAAAACGTGTTTTTCAGCAGAAATAAACATGTTTCTGCAAGTTTGGTCAACCCCATGTAAGTTATGGGGCAGTAACAGCACCCTTTTCAAAACATGTTTTTCAGCCCGAAATAAACGCGTTTTTTTCAGACAACTGAATCCCCATGTAACAGCAAGGCTCAGAAGAGCCCACACACTCAGATCTTAACCCCAGTGTGCAGAAATTGTCAAAACGTGTTTTTCAGCAGAAATAAACATGTTTCTGCAAGTTTGGTCAACCCCTTGTAAGTTATGGGGCAGTAACAGCACCCTTTTCAAAACGTGTTTTTCAGCCCGAAATAAACGCGTTTTTTCAGACAACTGAATCCCCATGTAACAGCAAAACTCAGAAGAGCCCACACAATCAGATCTTAACCCCAGTGTGCAGAAAGGGTCAAAACGTGTTTTTCAGCAGAAATAAACATGTTTCTGCAAGTTTGGTCAACCCCATGTAAGTTATGGGGCAGTAACATCACACTTTTCAAAACGTGTTTTTCAGCCCGAAATAAACGCGTTTTTTCAGACAACTGAATCTCCTTGTAACAGCAAGGCTCAGAAGTGCCCACACACTCAGCCCTTAACCCCAGTGTGCAGAAAGGGTCAAAACATGTTTTTCAGCAGAAATAAACATGTTTCTGCAAGTTTGGTCAACCCCATGTAAGTTATGGGGCAGTAACATCACACTTTTCAAAACGTGTTTTTCAGCCCGAAATAAACGCGTTTTTTCAGAC
Organism: Lepisosteus oculatus; assembly: GCF_040954835.1. Lineage (NCBI taxonomy): Eukaryota > Metazoa > Chordata > Actinopteri > Semionotiformes > Lepisosteidae > Lepisosteus > Lepisosteus oculatus. Next base: position 21,299 of record NW_027168150.1, read on the forward strand.
AACTGAATCTCCTTGTAACAGCAAGGCTCAGAAGAGCCCACACACTCAGCCCTTAACCCCAATGTGCAGAAAGGGTCAAAACGTGTTTTTCAGCAGAAATAAATATGTTTCTGCAAGTTTGGTCAACCCCATGTAAGTTATGGGGCAGTAACATCACACTTTTCAAAACGTGTTTTTCAGCCCGAAATAAACACATTTTTTCAGACAACTGAATCTCCTTGTAACAGCAAGGCTCAGAAGTGCCCACACACTCAGCCCTTAACTCCAATGTGCAGAAAGGGTCAAAACGTGTTTTTCAGCAGAAATAAACATGTTTCTGCAAGTTTGGTCAATCCCATGTAAGTTATTGGGCAGTAACATCACACTTTTCAAAACGTGTTTTTCAGCCCGAAATAAACGCGTTTTTTCAGGCAACTGAATCTACTTGTAACAGCAAGGCTCAGAAGTGCCCACACACTCAGCCCTTAACCCCAGTGTGCAGAAAGTGTCAAAACGTGTTTTTCAGCAGAAATAAACATGTTTCTGCAAGTTTGGTCAACCCCATGTAAGTTATGGGGCAGTAACAGCACCCTTTTCAAAACGTGTTTTTCAGCCCGAAATAAACGCGTTTTTTCAGACAACTGAATCCCCATGTAACAGCAAGGCTCAGAAGAGCCCACACACTCAGATCTTAACCCCAGTGTGCAGAAATTGTCAAAACGTGTTTTTCAGCAGAAATAAACATGTTTCTGCAAGTTTGGTCAACCCCATGTAAGTTATGGAGCAGTAACAGCACCCTTTTCAAAACGTGTTTTTCAGCCCGAAATAAACGCGTTTTTTCAGACAACTGAATCCCCATGTAACAGCAAAACTCAGAAGAGCCCACACACTCAGATCTTAACCCCAGTGTGCAGAAAGGGTCAAAACGTGTTTTTCAGCAGAAATAAACATGTTTCTGCAAGTTTGGTCAACCCCATGTAAGTTATGGGGCAGTAACAGCACCCTTTTCAAAACATGTTTTTCAGCCCGAAATAAACGCATTTTTTCAGACAACTGAATCCCCATGTAACAGCAAGGCTCAGAAGAGCCCACACACTCAGATCTTAACCCCAGTGTGCAGAAAGGGTCAAAACGTGTTTTTCAGCAGAAATAAACATGTTTCTGCAAGTTTGGTCAACCCCATGTAAGTTATGGGGCAGTAACAGCACCCTTTTCAAAACGTGTTTTTCAGCCCGAAATAAACGCGTTTTTTCAGACAACTGAATCCCCATGTAACAGCAAAACTCAGAAGAGCCCACACACTCAGATCTTAACCCCAGTGTGCAGAAAGGGTCAAAACGTGTTTTTCAGCAGAAATAAACATGTTTCTGCAAGTTTGGTCAACCCCATGTAAGTTATGGGGCAGTAACAGCACCCTTTTCAAAACATGTTTTTCAGCCCGAAATAAACGCGTTTTTTTCAGACAACTGAATCCCCATGTAACAGCAAGGCTCAGAAGAGCCCACACACTCAGATCTTAACCCCAGTGTGCAGAAAGGGTCAAAACGTGTTTTTCAGCAGAAATAAACTTGTTTCTGCAAGTTTGGTCAACCCCATGTAAGTTATGGGGCAGTAACAGCACCCTTTTCAAAACGTGTTTTTCAGCCCGAAATAAACGCGTTTTTTCAGACAACTGAATCCCCATGTAACAGCAAGGCTCAGAAGAGCCCACACACTCAGGTCTTAACCCCAGTGTGCAGAAAGTGTCAAAACGTGTTTTTCAGCAGAAATAAACATGTTTCTGCAAGTTTGGTCAACCCCATGTAAGTTATGGGGCAGTAACAGCACCCTTTTCAAAACGTGTTTTTCAGCCCGAAATAAACGCGTTTTTTCAGACAACTGAATCCCCATGTAACAGCAAAACTCAGAAGAGCCCACATACTCAGATCTTAACCCCAGTGTGCAGAAAGGGTCAAAACGTGTTTTTCAGCAGAAATAAACATGTTTCTGCAAGTTTGGTCAACCCCATGTAAGTTATGGGGCAGTAACAGCACCCTTTTCAAAACGTGTTTTTCAGCCCGAAATAAACGCGTTTTTTCAGACAACTGAATCCCCATGAAACAGCAAAACTCAGAAGAGCCCACACACTCAGATCTTAACCCCAGTGTGCAGAAAGGGTCAAAACGTGTTTTTCAGCAGAAATAAACATGTTTCTGCAAGTTTGGTCAACCCCATGTAAGTTATGGGGCAGTAACAGCACCCTTTTCAAAACATGTTTTTCAGCACGAAATAAACGCATTTTTTCAGACAACTGAATCCCCATGTAACTGCAAGGCTCAGAAGAGCCCACACACTCAGATCTTAACCCCAGTGTGCAGAAAGGGTCAAAACGTGTTTTTCAGCAGAAATAAACATGTTTCTGCAAGTTTGGTCTACCCCACGTAAGTTATGGGGCAGTAACAGCACCCTTTTCAAAACGTGTTTTTCAGCCCGAAATAAACGCGTTTTTTCAGACAACTGAATCCCCATGTAACAGCAAGGCTCAGAAGAGCCCACACACTCAGATCTTAACCCCAGTGTGCAGAAAGGGTCAAAACGTGTTTTTCAGCAGAAATAAACATGTTTCTGCAAGTTTGGTCAACCCCATGTAAGTTATGGGGCAGTAACAGCACCCTTTTCAAAACGTGTTTTTCAACCCGAAATAAACGCGTTTTTTCAGACAACTGAATCCCCATGTAACAGCAAGGCTCAGAAGAGCCCACACACTCAGATCTTAACCCCAGTGTGCAGAAAGGGTCAAAACGTGTTTTTCAGCAGAAATAAACATGTTTCTGCAAATTTGGTCAACCCCATGTAAGTTATGGGGCAGTAACAGCACCCTTTTCAAAACGTGTTTTTCAGCCCGAAATAAACGCGTTTTTTCAGACAACTGAATCCCCATGTAACAGCAAAACTCAGAAGAGCCCACACACTCAGATCTTAACCCCAGTGTGCAGAAAGGGTCAAAACGTGTTTTTCAGCAGAAATAAACTTGTTTCTGCAAGTTTGGTCAACCCCATGTAAGTTATGGGGCAGTAACAGCACCCTTTTCAAAACGTGTTTTTCAGCCCGAAATAAACGCGTTTTTTCAGGCAACTGAATCTACTTGTAACAGCAAGGCTCAGAAGTGCCCACACACTCAGCCCTTAACCCCAGTGTGCAGAAAGTGTCAAAACGTGTTTTTCAGCAGAAATAAACATGTTTCTGCAAGTTTGGTCAACCCCATGTAAGTTATGGGGCAGTAACAGCACCCTTTTCAAAACGTGTTTTTCAGCCCGAAATAAACGCGTTTTTTCAGACAACTGAATCCCCATGTAACAGCAAAACTCAGAAGAGCCCACACACTCAGATCTTAACCCCAGTGTGCAGAAAGGGTCAAAACGTGTTTTTCAGCAGAAATAAACATGTTTCTGCAAGTTTGGTCAACCCCATGTAAGTTATGGGGCAGTAACAGCACCCTTTTCAAAACGTGTTTTTCAGCCCGAAATAAACGCGTTTTTTCAGACAACTGAATCCCCATGTAACAGCAAAACTCAGAAGAGCCCACACACTCAGATCTTAACCCCAGTGTGCAGAAAGGGTCAAAACGTGTTTTTCAGCAGAAATAAACATGTTTCTGCAAGTTTGGTCAACCCCATGTAAGTTATGGGGCAGTAACATCACACTTTTCAAAACGTGTTTTTCAGCCCGAAATAAACGCGTTTTTTCAGACAACTGAATCTCCTTGTAACAGCAAGGCTCAGAAGTGCCCACACACTCAGCCCTTAACCCCAGTGTGCAGAAAGGGTCAAAACATGTTTTTCAGCAGAAATAAACATGTTTCTGCAAGTTTGGTCAACCCCATGTAAGTTATGGGGCAGTAACATCACACTTTTCAAAACGTGTTTTTCAGCCCGAAATAAACGCGTTTTTTCAGACAACTGAATCTCCTTGTAACAGCAAGGCTCAGAAGAGCCCACACACTCAGCCCTTAACCCCAATGTGCAGAAAGGGTCAAAACGTGTTTTTCAGCAGAAATAAATATGTTTCTGCAAGTTTGGTCAACCCCATGTAAGTTATGGGGCAGTAACATCACACTTTTCAAAACGTGTTTTTCAGCCCGAAATAAACACGTTTTTTCAGACAACTGAATCTCCTTGTAACAGCAAGGCTCAGAAGTGCCCACACACTCAGCCCTTAACTCCAATGTGCAGAAAGGGTCAAAACGTGTTTTTCAGCAGAAATAAACATGTTTCTGCAAGTTTGGTCAATCCCATGTAAGTTATTGGGCAGTAACATCACACTTTTCAAAACGTGTTTTTCAGCACGAAATAAACGCGTTTTTTCAGGCAACTGAATCTACTTGTAACAGCAAGGCTCAGAAGTGCCCAAACACTCAGCCCTTAACCCCAGTGTGCAGAAAGTGTCAAAACGTGTTTTTCAGCAGAAATAAACATGTTTCTGCAAGTTTGGTCAACCCCATGTAAGTTATGGGGCAGTAACAGCACCCTTTTCAAAACGTGTTTTTCAGCCCGAAATAAACGCGTTTTTTCAGACAACTGAATCCCCATGTAACAGCAAAACTCAGAAGAGCCCACACACTCAGATCTTAACCCCAGTGTGCAGAAAGGGTCAAAACGTGTTTTTCAGCAGAAATAAACTTGTTTCTGCAAGTTTGGTCAACCCCATGTAAGTTATGGGGCAGTAACAGCACCCTTTTCAAAACGTGTTTTTCAGCCCGAAATAAACGCGTTTTTTCAGACAACTGAATCCCCATGTAACAGCAAAACTCAGAAGAGCCCACACACTCAGATCTTAACCCCAGTGTGCAGAAAGGGTCAAAACGTGTTTTTCAGCAGAAATAAACATGTTTCTGCAAGTTTGGTCAACCCCATGTAAGTTATGGGGCAGTAACAGCACCCTTTTCAAAACATGTTTTTCAGCCAGAAAAAAACGCGTTTTTTTCATACAACTGAATCCCCATGTAACAGCAAGGCTCAGAAGAGCCCACACACTCAGATCTTAACCCCAGTGTGCAGAAATTGTCAAAACGTGATTTTCAGCAGAAATAAACATGTTTCTGCAAGTTTGGTCAACCCCATGTAAGTTATGGAGCAGTAACAGCACCCTTTTCAAAACGTGTTTTTCAGCCCGAAATAAACGCGTTTTTTCAGACAACTGAATCCCCATGTAACAGCAAAACTCAGAAGAGCCCACACACTCAGATCTTAACCCCAGTGTGCAGAAAGGGTCAAAACGTGTTTTTCAGCAGAAATAAACATGTTTCTGCAAGTTTGGTCAACCCCATGTAAGTTATGGGGCAGTAACAGCACCCTTTTCAAAACATGTTTTTCAGCACGAAATAAACGCATTTTTTCAGACAACTGAATCCCCATGTAACAGCAAGGCTCAGAAGAGCCCACACACTCAGATCTTAACCCCAGTGTGCAGAAAGGGTCAAAACGTGTTTTTCAGCAGAAATAAACATGTTTCTGCAAGTTTGGTCAACCCCATGTAAGTTATGGGGCAGTAACGGCACCCTTTTCAAAACGTGTTTTTCAGCCCGAAATAAACGCGTTTTTTCAGACAACTGAATCCCCATGTAACAGCAAAACTCAGAAGAGCCCACACAATCAGATCTTAACCCCAGTGTGCAGAAAGGGTCAAAACGTGTTTTTCAGCAGAAATAAACATGTTTCTGCAAGTTTGGTCAACCCCATGTAAGTTATGGGGCAGTAACATCACACTTTTCAAAACGTGTTTTTCAGCCCGAAATAAACGCGTTTTTTCAGACAACTGAATCTCCTTGTAACAGCAAGGCTCAGAAGTGCCCACACACTCAGCCCTTAACCCCAGTGTGCAGAAAGGGTCAAAACATGTTTTTCAGCAGAAATAAACATGTTTCTGCAAGTTTGGTCAACCCCATGTAAGTTATGGGGCAGTAACATCACACTTTTCAAAACGTGTTTTTCAGCCCGAAATAAACACGTTTTTTCAGACAACTGAATCTCCTTGTAACAGCAAGGCTCAGAAGAGCCCACACACTCAGCCCTTAACCCCAATGTGCAGAAAGGGTCAAAACGTGTTTTTCAGCAGAAATAAATATGTTTCTGCAAGTTTGGTCAACCCCATGTAAGTTATGGGGCAGTAACATCACACTTTTCAAAACGTGTTTTTCAGCCCGAAATAAACACGTTTTTTCAGACAACTGAATCTCCTTGTAACAGCAAGGCTCAGAAGTGCCCACACACTCAGCCCTTAACTCCAATGTGCAGAAAGGGTCAAAACGTGTTTTTCAGCAGAAATAAACATGTTTCTGCAAGTTTGGTCAATCCCATGTAAGTTATTGGGCAGTAACATCACACTTTTCAAAACGTGTTTTTCAGCACGAAATAAACGCGTTTTTTCAGGCAACTGAATCTACTTGTAACAGCAAGGCTCAGAAGTGCCCAAACACTCAGCCCTTAACCCCAGTGTGCAGAAAGTGTCAAAACGTGTTTTTCAGCAGAAATAAACATGTTTCTGCAAGTTTGGTCAACCCCATGTAAGTTATGGGGCAGTAACAGCACCCTTTTCAAAACGTGTTTTCAGCCCGAAATAAACGCGTTTTTTCAGACAACTGAATCCCCATGTAACAGCAAAACTCAGAAGAGCCCACACACTCAGATCTTAACCCCAGTGTGCAGAAAGGGTCAAAACGTGTTTTTCAGCAGAAATAAACTTGTTTCTGCAAGTTTGGTCAACCCCATGTAAGTTATGGGGCAGTAACAGCACCCTTTTCAAAACGTGTTTTTCAGCCCGAAATAAACGCGTTTTTTCAGACAACTGAATCCCCATGTAACAGCAAAACTCAGAAGAGCCCACACACTCAGATCTTAACCCCAGTGTGCAGAAAGGGTCAAAACGTGTTTTTCAGCAGAAATAAACATGTTTCTGCAAGTTTGGTCAACCCCATGTAAGTTATGGGGCAGTAACAGCACCCTTTTCAAAACATGTTTTTCAGCCAGAAAAAAACGCGTTTTTTTCATACAACTGAATCCCCATGTAACAGCAAGGCTCAGAAGAGCCCACACACTCAGATCTTAACCCCAGTGTGCAGAAATTGTCAAAACGTGATTTTCAGCAGAAATAAACATGTTTCTGCAAGTTTGGTCAACCCCATGTAAGTTATGGAGCAGTAACAGCACCCTTTTCAAAACGTGTTTTTCAGCCCGAAATAAACGCGTTTTTTCAGACAACTGAATCCCCATGTAACAGCAAAACTCAGAAGAGCCCACACACTCAGATCTTAACCCCAGTGTGCAGAAAGGGTCAAAACGTGTTTTTCAGCAGAAATAAACATGTTTCTGCAAGTTTGGTCAACCCCATGTAAGTTATGGGGCAGTAACAGCACCCTTTTCAAAACATGTTTTTCAGCACGAAATAAACGCATTTTTTCAGACAACTGAATCCCCATGTAACAGCAAGGCTCAGAAGAGCCCACACACTCAGATCTTAACCCCAGTGTGCAGAAAGGGTCAAAACGTGTTTTTCAGCAGAAATAAACATGTTTCTGCAAGTTTGGTCAACCCCATGTAAGTTATGGGGCAGTAACGGCACCCTTTTCAAAACGTGTTTTTCAGCCCGAAATAAACGCGTTTTTTCAGACAACTGAATCCCCATGTAACAGCAAAACTCAGAAGAGCCCACACAATCAGATCTTAACCCCAGTGTGCAGAAAGGGTCAAAACGTGTTTTTCAGCAGAAATAAACATGTTTCTGCAAGTTTGGTCAACCCCATGTAAGTTATGGGGCAGTAACATCACACTTTTCAAAACGTGTTTTTCAGCCCGAAATAAACGCGTTTTTTCAGACAACTGAATCTCCTTGTAACAGCAAGGCTCAGAAGTGCCCACACACTCAGCCCTTAACCCCAGTGTGCAGAAAGGGTCAAAACATGTTTTTCAGCAGAAATAAACATGTTTCTGCAAGTTTGGTCAACCCCATGTAAGTTATGGGGCAGTAACATCACACTTTTCAAAACGTGTTTTTCAGCCCGAAATAAACACGTTTTTTCAGACAACTGAATCTCCTTGTAACAGCAAGGCTCAGAAGAGCCCACACACTCAGCCCTTAACCCCAATGTGCAGAAAGGGTCAAAACGTGTTTTTCAGCAGAAATAAATATGTTTCTGCAAGTTTGGTCAACCCCATGTAAGTTATGGGGCAGTAACATCACACTTTTCAAAACGTGTTTTTCAGCCCGAAATAAACACATTTTTTCAGACAACTGAATCTCCTTGTAACAGCAAGGCTCAGAAGTGCCCACACACTCAGCCCTTAACTCCAATGTGCAGAAAGGGTCAAAACGTGTTTTTCAGCAGAAATAAACATGTTTCTGCAAGTTTGGTCAATCCCATGTAAGTTATTGGGCAGTAACATCACACTTTTCAAAACGTGTTTTTCAGCCCGAAATAAACGCGTTTTTTCAGGCAACTGAATCTACTTGTAACAGCAAGGCTCAGAAGTGCCCACACACTCAGCCCTTAACCCCAGTGTGCAGAAAGTGTCAAAACGTGTTTTTCAGCAGAAATAAACATGTTTCTGCAAGTTTGGTCAACCCCATGTAAGTTATGGGGCAGTAACAGCACCCTTTTCAAAACGTGTTTTTCAGCCCGAAATAAACGCGTTTTTTCAGACAACTGAATCCCCATGTAACAGCAAAACTCAGAAGAGCCCACACACTCAGATCTTAACCCCAGTGTGCAGAAAGGGTCAAAACGTGTTTTTCAGCAGAAATAAACTTGTTTCTGCAAGTTTGGTCAACCCCATGTAAGTTATGGGGCAGTAACAGCACCCTTTTCAAAACGTGTTTTTCAGCCCGAAATAAACGCGTTTTTTCAGACAACTGAATCCCCATGTAACAGCAAAACTCAGAAGAGCCCACACACTCAGATCTTAACCCCAGTGTGCAGAAAGGGTCAAAACGTGTTTTTCAGCAGAAATAAACATGTTTCTGCAAGTTTGGTCAACCCCATGTAAGTTATGGGGCAGTAACAGCACCCTTTTCAAAACATGTTTTTCAGCCCGAAATAAACGCGTTTTTTTCAGACAACTGAATCCCCATGTAACAGCAAGGCTCAGAAGAGCCCACACACTCAGATCTTAACCCCAGTGTGCAGAAATTGTCAAAACGTGTTTTTCAGCAGAAATAAACATGTTTCTGCAAGTTTGGTCAACCCCATGTAAGTTATGGAGCAGTAACAGCACCCTTTTCAAAACGTGTTTTTCAGCCCGAAATAAACGCGTTTTTTCAGACAACTGAATCCCCATGTAACAGCAAAACTCAGAAGAGCCCACACACTCAGATCTTAACCCCAGTGTGCAGAAAGGGTCAAAACGTGTTTTTCAGCAGAAATAAACATGTTTCTGCAAGTTTGGTCAACCCCATGTAAGTTATGGGGCAGTAACAGCACCCTTTTCAAAACATGTTTTTCAGCCCGAAATAAACGCATTTTTTCAGACAACTGAATCCCCATGTAACAGCAAGGCTCAGAAGAGCCCACACACTCAGATCTTAACCCCAGTGTGCAGAAAGGGTCAAAACGTGTTTTTCAGCAGAAATAAACATGTTTCTGCAAGTTTGGTCAACCCCATGTAAGTTATGGGGCAGTAACAGCACCCTTTTCAAAACGTGTTTTTCAGCCCGAAATAAACGCGTTTTTTCAGACAACTGAATCCCCATGTAACAGCAAAACTCAGAAGAGCCCACACACTCAGATCTTAACCCCAGTGTGCAGAAAGGGTCAAAACGTGTTTTTCAGCAGAAATAAACATGTTTCTGCAAGTTTGGTCAACCCCATGTAAGTTATGGGGCAGTAACAGCACCCTTTTCAAAACATGTTTTTCAGCCCGAAATAAACGCGTTTTTTTCAGACAACTGAATCCCCATGTAACAGCAAGGCTCAGAAGAGCCCACACACTCAGATCTTAACCCCAGTGTGCAGAAAGGGTCAAAACGTGTTTTTCAGCAGAAATAAACTTGTTTCTGCAAGTTTGGTCAACCCCATGTAAGTTATGGGGCAGTAACAGCACCCTTTTCAAAACGTGTTTTTCAGCCCGAAATAAACGCGTTTTTTCAGACAAATGAATCCCCATGTAACAGCAAGGCTCAGAAGAGCCCACACACTCAGGTCTTAACCCCAGTGTGCAGAAAGTGTCAAAACGTGTTTTTCAGCAGAAATAAACATGTTTCTGCAAGTTTGGTCAACCCCATGTAAGTTATGGGGCAGTAACAGCACCCTTTTCAAAACGTGTTTTTCAGCCCGAAATAAACGCGTTTTTTCAGACAACTGAATCCCCATGTAACAGCAAAACTCAGAAGAGCCCACACACTCAGATCTTAACCCCAGTGTGCAGAAAGGGTCAAAACGTGTTTTTCAGCAGAAATAAACATGTTTCTGCAAGTTTGGTCAACCCCATGTAAGTTATGGGGCAGTAACAGCACCCTTTTCAAAACATGTTTTTCAGCCCGAAATAAACGCGTTTTTTTCAGACAACTGAATCCCCATGTAACAGCAAGGCTCAGAAGAGCCCACACACTCAGATCTTAACCCCAGTGTGCAGAAAGGGTCAAAACGTGTTTTTCAGCAGAAATAAACTTGTTTCTGCAAGTTTGGTCAACCCCATGTAAGTTATGGGGCAGTAACAGCACCCTTTTCAAAACGTGTTTTTCAGCCCGAAATAAACGCGTTTTTTCAGACAAATGAATCCCCATGTAACAGCAAGGCTCAGAAGAGCCCACACACTCAGGTCTTAACCCCAGTGTGCAGAAAGTGTCAAAACGTGTTTTTCAGCAGAAATAAACATGTTTCTGCAAGTTTGGTCAACCCCATGTAAGTTATGGGGCAGTAACAGCACCCTTTTCAAAACGTGTTTTTCAGCCCGAAATAAACGCGTTTTTTCAGACAACTGAATCCCCATGTAACAGCAAAACTCAGAAGAGCCCACACACTCAGATCTTAACCCCAGTGTGCAGAAAGGGTCAAAACGTGTTTTTCAGCAGAAATAAACATGTTTCTGCAAGTTTGGTCAACCCCATGTAAGTTATGGGGCAGTAACAGCACCCTTTTCAAAACATGTTTTTCAGCACGAAATAAACGCATTTTTTCAGACAACTGAATCCCCATGTAACTGCAAGGCTCAGAAGAGCCCACACACTCAGATCTTAACCCCAGTGTGCAGAAAGGGTCAAAACGTGTTTTTCAGCAGAAATAAACATGTTTCTGCAAGTTTGGTCTACCCCACGTAAGTTATGGGGCAGTAACAGCACCCTTTTCAAAACGTGTTTTTCAGCCCGAAATAAACGCGTTTTTTCAGACAACTGAATCCCCATGTAACAGCAAGGCTCAGAAGAGCCCACACACTCAGATCTTAACCCCAGTGTGCAGAAAGGGTCAAAACGTGTTTTTCAGCAGAAATAAACATGTTTCTGCAAGTTTGGTCAACCCCATGTAAGTTATGGGGCAGTAACAGCACCCTTTTCAAAACGTGTTTTTCAACCCGAAATAAACGCGTTTTTTCAGACAACTGAATCCCCATGTAACAGCAAGGCTCAGAAGAGCCCACACACTCAGATCTTAACCCCAGTGTGCAGAAAGGGTCAAAACGTGTTTTTCAGCAGAAATAAACATGTTTCTGCAAGTTTGGTCAACCCCATGTAAGTTATGGGGCAGTAACAGCACCCTTTTCAAAACGTGTTTTTCAGCCCGAAATAAACGCGTTTTTTCAGGCAACTGAATCTACTTGTAACAGCAAGGCTCAGAAGTGCCCACACACTCAGCCCTTAACCCCAGTGTGCAGAAAGTGTCAAAACGTGTTTTTCAGCAGAAATAAACATGTTTCTGCAAGTTTGGTCAACCCCATGTAAGTTATGGGGCAGTAACAGCACCCTTTTCAAAACGTGTTTTTCAGCCCGAAATAAACGCGTTTTTTCAGACAACTGAATCCCCATGTAACAGCAAAACTCAGAAGAGCCCACACACTCAGATCTTAACCCCAGTGTGCAGAAAGGGTCAAAACGTGTTTTTCAGCAGAAATAAACATGTTTCTGCAAGTTTGGTCAACCCCATGTAAGTTATGGGGCAGTAACAGCACCCTTTTCAAAACGTGTTTTTCAGCCCGAAATAAACGCGTTTTTTCAGACAACTGAATCCCCATGTAACAGCAAAACTCAGAAGAGCCCACACACTCAGATCTTAACCCCAGTGTGCAGAAAGGGTCAAAACGTGTTTTTCAGCAGAAATAAACATGTTTCTGCAAGTTTGGTCAACCCCATGTAAGTTATGGGGCAGTAACATCACACTTTTCAAAACGTGTTTTTCAGCCCGAAATAAACGCGTTTTTTCAGACAACTGAATCTCCTTGTAACAGCAAGGCTCAGAAGTGCCCACACACTCAGCCCTTAACCCCAGTGTGCAGAAAGGGTCAAAACATGTTTTTCAGCAGAAATAAACATGTTTCTGCAAGTTTGGTCAACCCCATGTAAGTTATGGGGCAGTAACATCACACTTTTCAAAACGTGTTTTTCAGCCCGAAATAAACGCGTTTTTTCAGACAACTGAATCTCCTTGTAACAGCAAGGCTCAGAAGAGCCCACACACTCAGCCCTTAACCCCAATGTGCAGAAAGGGTCAAAACGTGTTTTTCAGCAGAAATAAATATGTTTCTGCAAGTTTGGTCAACCCCATGTAAGTTATGGGGCAGTAACATCACACTTTTCAAAACGTGTTTTTCAGCCCGAAATAAACACGTTTTTTCAGACAACTGAATCTCCTTGTAACAGCAAGGCTCAGAAGTGCCCACACACTCAGCCCTTAACTCCAATGTGCAGAAAGGGTCAAAACGTGTTTTTCAGCAGAAATAAACATGTTTCTGCAAGTTTGGTCAATCCCATGTAAGTTATTGGGCAGTAACATCACACTTTTCAAAACGTGTTTTTCAGCACGAAATAAACGCGTTTTTTCAGGCAACTGAATCTACTTGTAACAGCAAGGCTCAGAAGTGCCCAAACACTCAGCCCTTAACCCCAGTGTGCAGAAAGTGTCAAAACGTGTTTTTCAGCAGAAATAAACATGTTTCTGCAAGTTTGGTCAACCCCATGTAAGTTATGGGGCAGTAACAGCACCCTTTTCAAAACGTGTTTTTCAGCCCGAAATAAACGCGTTTTTTCAGACAACTGAATCCCCATGTAACAGCAAAACTCAGAAGAGCCCACACACTCAGATCTTAACCCCAGTGTGCAGAAAGGGTCAAAACGTGTTTTTCAGCAGAAATAAACTTGTTTCTGCAAGTTTGGTCAACCCCATGTAAGTTATGGGGCAGTAACAGCACCCTTTTCAAAACGTGTTTTTCAGCCCGAAATAAACGCGTTTTTTCAGACAACTGAATCCCCATGTAACAGCAAAACTCAGAAGAGCCCACACACTCAGATCTTAACCCCAGTGTGCAGAAAGGGTCAAAACGTGTTTTTCAGCAGAAATAAACATGTTTCTGCAAGTTTGGTCAACCCCATGTAAGTTATGGGGCAGTAACAGCACCCTTTTCAAAACATGTTTTTCAGCCAGAAAAAAACGCGTTTTTTTCAGACAACTGAATCCCCATGTAACAGCAAGGCTCAGAAGAGCCCACACACTCAGATCTTAACCCCAGTGTGCAGAAATTGTCAAAACGTGATTTTCAGCAGAAATAAACATGTTTCTGCAAGTTTGGTCAACCCCATGTAAGTTATGGAGCAGTAACAGCACCCTTTTCAAAACGTGTTTTTCAGCCCGAAATAAACGCGTTTTTTCAGACAACTGAATCCCCATGTAACAGCAAAACTCAGAAGAGCCCACACACTCAGATCTTAACCCCAGTGTGCAGAAAGGGTCAAAACGTGTTTTTCAGCAGAAATAAACATGTTTCTGCAAGTTTGGTCAACCCCATGTAAGTTATGGGGCAGTAACAGCACCCTTTTCAAAACGTGTTTTTCAGCCCGAAATAAACGCGTTTTTTCAGACAACTGAATCCCCATGTAACAGCAAAACTCAGAAGAGCCCACACACTCAGATCTTAACCCCAGTGTGCAGAAAGGGTCAAAACGTGTTTTTCAGCAGAAATAAACATGTTTCTGCAAGTTTGGTCAACCCCATGTAAGTTATGGGGCAGTAACAGCACCCTTTTCAAAACATGTTTTTCAGCACGAAATAAACGCATTTTTTCAGACAACTGAATCCCCATGTAACTGCAAGGCTCAGAAGAGCCCACACACTCAGATCTTAACCCCAGTGTGCAGAAAGGGTCAAAACGTGTTTTTCAGCAGAAATAAACATGTTTCTGCAAGTTTGGTCTACCCCACGTAAGTTATGGGGCAGTAACAGCACCCTTTTCAAAACGTGTTTTTCAGCCCGAAATAAACGCGTTTTTTCAGACAACTGAATCCCCATGTAACAGCAAGGCTCAGAAGAGCCCACACACTCAGATCTTAACCCCAGTGTGCAGAAAGGGTCAAAACGTGTTTTTCAGCAGAAATAAACATGTTTCTGCAAGTTTGGTCAACCCCATGTAAGTTATGGGGCAGTAACAGCACCCTTTTCAAAACGTGTTTTTCAACCCGAAATAAACGCGTTTTTTCAGACAACTGAATCCCCATGTAACAGCAAGGCTCAGAAGAGCCCACACACTCAGATCTTAACCCCAGTGTGCAGAAAGGGTCAAAACGTGTTTTTCAGCAGAAATAAACATGTTTCTGCAAATTTGGTCAACCCCATGTAAGTTATGGGGCAGTAACAGCACCCTTTTCAAAACGTGTTTTTCAGCCCGAAATAAACGCGTTTTTTCAGACAACTGAATCCCCATGTAACAGCAAAACTCAGAAGAGCCCACACACTCAGATCTTAACCCCAGTGTGCAGAAAGGGTCAAAACGTGTTTTTCAGCAGAAATAAACATGTTTCTGCAAGTTTGGTCAACCCCATGTAAGTTATGGGGCAGTAACAGCACCCTTTTCAAAACGTGTTTTTCAGCCCGAAATAAACGCGTTTTTTCAGGCAACTGAATCTACTTGTAACAGCAAGGCTCAGAAGTGCCCACACACTCAGCCCTTAACCCCAGTGTGCAGAAAGTGTCAAAACGTGTTTTTCAGCAGAAATAAACATGTTTCTGCAAGTTTGGTCAACCCCATGTAAGTTATGGGGCAGTAACAGCACCCTTTTCAAAACGTGTTTTTCAGCCCGAAATAAACGCGTTTTTTCAGACAACTGAATCCCCATGTAACAGCAAAACTCAGAAGAGCCCACACACTCAGATCTTAACCCCAGTGTGCAGAAAGGGTCAAAACGTGTTTTTCAGCAGAAATAAACATGTTTCTGCAAGTTTGGTCAACCCCATGTAAGTTATGGGGCAGTAACAGCACCCTTTTCAAAACGTGTTTTTCAGCCCGAAATAAACGCGTTTTTTCAGACAACTGAATCCCCATGTAACAGCAAAACTCAGAAGAGCCCACACACTCAGCCCTTAACCCCAGTGTGCAGAAAGGGTCAAAACATGTTTTTCAGCAGAAATAAACATGTTTCTGCAAGTTTGGTCAACCCCATGTAAGTTATGGGGCAGTAACATCACACTTTTCAAAACGTGTTTTTCAGCCCGAAATAAACGCGTTTTTTCAGACAACTGAATCTCCTTGTAACAGCAAGGCTCAGAAGAGCCCACACACTCAGCCCTTAACCCCAATGTGCAGAAAGGGTCAAAACGTGTTTTTCAGCAGAAATAAATATGTTTCTGCAAGTTTGGTCAACCCCATGTAAGTTATGGGGCAGTAACATCACACTTTTCAAAACGTGTTTTTCAGCCCGAAATAAACACGTTTTTTCAGACAACTGAATCTCCTTGTAACAGCAAGGCTCAGAAGTGCCCACACACTCAGCCCTTAACTCCAATGTGCAGAAAGGGTCAAAACGTGTTTTTCAGCAGAAATAAACATGTTTCTGCAAGTTTGGTCAATCCCATGTAAGTTATTGGGCAGTAACATCACACTTTTCAAAACGTGTTTTTCAGCACGAAATAAACGCGTTTTTTCAGGCAACTGAATCTACTTGTAACAGCAAGGCTCAGAAGTGCCCAAACACTCAGCCCTTAACCCCAGTGTGCAGAAAGTGTCAAAACGTGTTTTTCAGCAGAAATAAACATGTTTCTGCAAGTTTGGTCAACCCCATGTAAGTTATGGGGCAGTAACAGCACCCTTTTCAAAACGTGTTTTTCAGCCCGAAATAAACGCGTTTTTTCAGACAACTGAATCCCCATGTAACAGCAAAACTCAGAAGAGCCCACACACTCAGATCTTAACCCCAGTGTGCAGAAAGGGTCAAAACGTGTTTTTCAGCAGAAATAAACTTGTTTCTGCAAGTTTGGTCAACCCCATGTAAGTTATGGGGCAGTAACAGCACCCTTTTCAAAACGTGTTTTTCAGCCCGAAATAAACGCGTTTTTTCAGACAACTGAATCCCCATGTAACAGCAAAACTCAGAAGAGCCCACACACTCAGATCTTAACCCCAGTGTGCAGAAAGGGTCAAAACGTGTTTTTCAGCAGAAATAAACATGTTTCTGCAAGTTTGGTCAACCCCATGTAAGTTATGGGGCAGTAACAGCACCCTTTTCAAAACATGTTTTTCAGCCAGAAAAAAACGCGTTTTTTTCAGACAACTGAATCCCCATGTAACAGCAAGGCTCAGAAGAGCCCACACACTCAGATCTTAACCCCAGTGTGCAGAAATTGTCAAAACGTGATTTTCAGCAGAAATAAACATGTTTCTGCAAGTTTGGTCAACCCCATGTAAGTTATGGAGCAGTAACAGCACCCTTTTCAAAACGTGTTTTTCAGCCCGAAATAAACGCGTTTTTTCAGACAACTGAATCCCCATGTAACAGCAAAACTCAGAAGAGCCCACACACTCAGATCTTAACCCCAGTGTGCAGAAAGGGTCAAAACGTGTTTTTCAGCAGAAATAAACATGTTTCTGCAAGTTTGGTCAACCCCATGTAAGTTATGGGGCAGTAACAGCACCCTTTTCAAAACATGTTTTTCAGCACGAAATAAACGCATTTTTTCAGACAACTGAATCCCCATGTAACAGCAAGGCTCAGAAGAGCCCACACACTCAGATCTTAACCCCAGTGTGCAGAAAGGGTCAAAACGTGTTTTTCAGCAGAAATAAACATGTTTCTGCAAGTTTGGTCAACCCCATGTAAGTTATGGGGCAGTAACAGCACCCTTTTCAAAACGTGTTTTTCAGCCCGAAATAAACGCGTTTTTTCAGACAACTGAATCCCCATGTAACAGCAAAACTCAGAAGAGCCCACACACTCAGATCTTAACCCCAGTGTGCAGAAAGGGTCAAAACGTGTTTTTCAGCAGAAATAAACATGTTTCTGCAAGTTTGGTCAACCCCATGTAAGTTATGGGGCAGTAACAGCACCCTTTTCAAAACATGTTTTTCAGCCCGAAATAAACGCGTTTTTTTCAGACAACTGAATCCCCATGTAACAGCAAGGCTCAGAAGAGCCCACACACTCAGATCTTAACCCCAGTGTGCAGAAAGGGTCAAAACGTGTTTTTCAGCAGAAATAAACTTGTTTCTGCAAGTTTGGTCAACCCCATGTAAGTTATGGGGCAGTAACAGCACCCTTTTCAAAACGTGTTTTTCAGCCCGAAATAAACGCGTTTTTTCAGACAACTGAATCCCCATGTAACAGCAAGGCTCAGAAGAGCCCACACACTCAGGTCTTAACCCCAGTGTGCAGAAAGGGTCAAAACATGTTTTTCAGCAGAAATAAACATGTTTCTGCAAGTTTGGTCAACCCCATGTAAGTTATGGGGCAGTAACATCACACTTTTCAAAACGTGTTTTTCAGCCCGAAATAAACGCGTTTTTTCAGACAACTGAATCTCCTTGTAACAGCAAGGCTCAGAAGAGCCCACACACTCAGCCCTTAACCCCAATGTGCAGAAAGGGTCAAAACGTGTTTTTCAGCAGAAATAAATATGTTTCTGCAAGTTTGGTCAACCCCATGTAAGTTATGGGGCAGTAACATCACACTTTTCAAAACGTGTTTTTCAGCCCGAAATAAACACGTTTTTTCAGACAACTGAATCTCCTTGTAACAGCAAGGCTCAGAAGTGCCCACACACTCAGCCCTTAACTCCAATGTGCAGAAAGGGTCAAAACGTGTTTTTCAGCAGAAATAAACATGTTTCTGCAAGTTTGGTCAATCCCATGTAAGTTATTGGGCAGTAACATCACACTTTTCAAAACGTGTTTTTCAGCACGAAATAAACGCGTTTTTTCAGGCAACTGAATCTACTTGTAACAGCAAGGCTCAGAAGTGCCCAAACACTCAGCCCTTAACCCCAGTGTGCAGAAAGTGTCAAAACGTGTTTTTCAGCAGAAATAAACATGTTTCTGCAAGTTTGGTCAACCCCATGTAAGTTATGGGGCAGTAACAGCACCCTTTTCAAAACGTGTTTTTCAGCCCGAAATAAACGCGTTTTTTCAGACAACTGAATCCCCATGTAACAGCAAAACTCAGAAGAGCCCACACACTCAGATCTTAACCCCAGTGTGCAGAAAGGGTCAAAACGTGTTTTTCAGCAGAAATAAACTTGTTTCTGCAAGTTTGGTCAACCCCATGTAAGTTATGGGGCAGTAACAGCACCCTTTTCAAAATGTGTTTTTCAGCCCGAAATAAACGCGTTTTTTCAGACAACTGAATCCCCATGTAACAGCAAAACTCAGAAGAGCCCACACACTCAGATCTTAACCCCAGTGTGCAGAAAGGGTCAAAACGTGTTTTTCAGCAGAAATAAACATGTTTCTGCAAGTTTGGTCAACCCCATGTAAGTTATGGGGCAGTAACAGCACCCTTTTCAAAACATGTTTTTCAGCCAGAAAAAAACGCGTTTTTTTCATACAACTGAATCCCCATGTAACAGCAAGGCTCAGAAGAGCCCACACACTCAGATCTTAACCCCAGTGTGCAGAAATTGTCAAAACGTGATTTTCAGCAGAAATAAACATGTTTCTGCAAGTTTGGTCAACCCCATGTAAGTTATGGAGCAGTAACAGCACCCTTTTCAAAACGTGTTTTTCAGCCCGAAATAAACGCGTTTTTTCAGACAACTGAATCCCCATGTAACAGCAAAACTCAGAAGAGCCCACACACTCAGATCTTAACCCCAGTGTGCAGAAAGGGTCAAAACGTGTTTTTCAGCAGAAATAAACATGTTTCTGCAAGTTTGGTCAACCCCATGTAAGTTATGGGGCAGTAACAGCACCCTTTTCAAAACATGTTTTTCAGCACGAAATAAACGCATTTTTTCAGACAACTGAATCCCCATGTAACAGCAAGGCTCAGAAGAGCCCACACACTCAGATCTTAACCCCAGTGTGCAGAAAGGGTCAAAACGTGTTTTTCAGCAGAAATAAACATGTTTCTGCAAGTTTGGTCAACCCCATGTAAGTTATGGGGCAGTAACGGCACCCTTTTCAAAACGTGTTTTTCAGCCCGAAATAAACGCGTTTTTTCAGACAACTGAATCCCCATGTAACAGCAAAACTCAGAAGAGCCCACACAATCAGATCTTAACCCCAGTGTGCAGAAAGGGTCAAAACGTGTTTTTCAGCAGAAATAAACATGTTTCTGCAAGTTTGGTCAACCCCATGTAAGTTATGGGGCAGTAACATCACACTTTTCAAAACGTGTTTTTCAGCCCGAAATAAACGCGTTTTTTCAGACAACTGAATCTCCTTGTAACAGCAAGGCTCAGAAGTGCCCACACACTCAGCCCTTAACCCCAGTGTGCAGAAAGGGTCAAAACATGTTTTTCAGCAGAAATAAACATGTTTCTGCAAGTTTGGTCAACCCCATGTAAGTTATGGGGCAGTAACATCACACTTTTCAAAACGTGTTTTTCAGCCCGAAATAAACGCGTTTTTTCAGACAACTGAATCTCCTTGTAACAGCAAGGCTCAGAAGAGCCCACACACTCAGCCCTTAACCCCAATGTGCAGAAAGGGTCAAAACGTGTTTTTCAGCAGAAATAAATATGTTTCTGCAAGTTTGGTCAACCCCATGTAAGTTATGGGGCAGTAACATCACCCTTTTCAAAACGTGTTTTTCAGCCCGAAATAAACGCGTTTTTTCAGGCAACTGAATCTACTTGTAACAGCAAGGCTCAGAAGTGCCCACACACTCAGCCCTTAACCCCAGTGTGCAGAAAGGGTCAAAACGTGTTTTTCAGCAGAAATAAACTTGTTTCTGCAAGTTTGGTCAACCCCATGTAAGTTATGGGGCAGTAACAGCACCCTTTTCAAAACGTGTTTTTCAGCCCGAAATAAACGCGTTTTTTCAGACAACTGAATCCCCATGTAACAGCAAAACTCAGAAGAGCCCACACACTCAGATCTTAACCCCAGTGTGCAGAAAGGGTCAAAACGTGTTTTTCAGCAGAAATAAACATGTTTCTGCAAGTTTGGTCAACCCCATGTAAGTTATGGGGCAGTAACAGCACCCTTTTCAAAACATGTTTTTCAGCCCGAAATAAACGCGTTTTTTTCAGACAACTGAATCCCCATGTAACAGCAAGGCTCAGAAGAGCCCACACACTCAGATCTTAACCCCAGTGTGCAGAAATTGTCAAAACGTGTTTTTCAGCAGAAATAAACATGTTTCTGCAAGTTTGGTCAACCCCATGTAAGTTATGGAGCAGTAACAGCACCCTTTTCAAAACGTGTTTTTCAGCCCGAAATAAACGCGTTTTTTCAGACAACTGAATCCCCATGTAACAGCAAAACTCAGAAGAGCCCACACACTCAGATCTTAACCCCAGTGTGCAGAAAGGGTCAAAACGTGTTTTTCAGCAGAAATAAACATGTTTCTGCAAGTTTGGTCAACCCCATGTAAGTTATGGGGCAGTAACAGCACCCTTTTCAAAACATGTTTTTCAGCCCGAAATAAACGCATTTTTTCAGACAACTGAATCCCCATGTAACAGCAAGGCTCAGAAGAGCCCACACACTCAGATCTTAACCCCAGTGTGCAGAAAGGGTCAAAACGTGTTTTTCAGCAGAAATAAACATGTTTCTGCAAGTTTGGTCAACCCCATGTAAGTTATGGGGCAGTAACAGCACCCTTTTCAAAACGTGTTTTTCAGCCCGAAATAAACGCGTTTTTTCAGACAACTGAATCCCCATGTAACAGCAAAACTCAGAAGAGCCCACACACTCAGATCTTAACCCCAGTGTGCAGAAAGGGTCAAAACGTGTTTTTCAGCAGAAATAAACATGTTTCTGCAAGTTTGGTCAACCCCATGTAAGTTATGGGGCAGTAACAGCACCCTTTTCAAAACATGTTTTTCAGCCCGAAATAAACGCGTTTTTTTCAGACAACTGAATCCCCATGTAACAGCAAGGCTCAGAAGAGCCCACACACTCAGATCTTAACCCCAGTGTGCAGAAAGGGTCAAAACGTGTTTTTCAGCAGAAATAAACTTGTTTCTGCAAGTTTGGTCAACCCCATGTAAGTTATGGGGCAGTAACAGCACCCTTTTCAAAACGTGTTTTTCAGCCCGAAATAAACGCGTTTTTTCAGACAAATGAATCCCCATGTAACAGCAAGGCTCAGAAGAGCCCACACACTCAGGTCTTAACCCCAGTGTGCAGAAAGTGTCAAAACGTGTTTTTCAGCAGAAATAAACATGTTTCTGCAAGTTTGGTCAACCCCATGTAAGTTATGGGGCAGTAACAGCACCCTTTTCAAAACGTGTTTTTCAGCCCGAAATAAACGCGTTTTTTCAGACAACTGAATCCCCATGTAACAGCAAAACTCAGAAGAGCCCACACACTCAGATCTTAACCCCAGTGTGCAGAAAGGGTCAAAACGTGTTTTTCAGCAGAAATAAACATGTTTCTGCAAGTTTGGTCAACCCCATGTAAGTTATGGGGCAGTAACAGCACCCTTTTCAAAACATGTTTTTCAGCCCGAAATAAACGCGTTTTTTTCAGACAACTGAATCCCCATGTAACAGCAAGGCTCAGAAGAGCCCACACACTCAGATCTTAACCCCAGTGTGCAGAAAGGGTCAAAACGTGTTTTTCAGCAGAAATAAACTTGTTTCTGCAAGTTTGGTCAACCCCATGTAAGTTATGGGGCAGTAACAGCACCCTTTTCAAAACGTGTTTTTCAGCCCGAAATAAACGCGTTTTTTCAGACAAATGAATCCCCATGTAACAGCAAGGCTCAGAAGAGCCCACACACTCAGGTCTTAACCCCAGTGTGCAGAAAGTGTCAAAACGTGTTTTTCAGCAGAAATAAACATGTTTCTGCAAGTTTGGTCAACCCCATGTAAGTTATGGGGCAGTAACAGCACCCTTTTCAAAACGTGTTTTTCAGCCCGAAATAAACGCGTTTTTTCAGACAACTGAATCCCCATGTAACAGCAAAACTCAGAAGAGCCCACACACTCAGATCTTAACCCCAGTGTGCAGAAAGGGTCAAAACGTGTTTTTCAGCAGAAATAAACATGTTTCTGCAAGTTTGGTCAACCCCATGTAAGTTATGGGGCAGTAACAGCACCCTTTTCAAAACATGTTTTTCAGCACGAAATAAACGCATTTTTTCAGACAACTGAATCCCCATGTAACTGCAAGGCTCAGAAGAGCCCACACACTCAGATCTTAACCCCAGTGTGCAGAAAGGGTCAAAACGTGTTTTTCAGCAGAAATAAACATGTTTCTGCAAGTTTGGTCTACCCCACGTAAGTTATGGGGCAGTAACAGCACCCTTTTCAAAACGTGTTTTTCAGCCCGAAATAAACGCGTTTTTTCAGACAACTGAATCCCCATGTAACAGCAAGGCTCAGAAGAGCCCACACACTCAGATCTTAACCCCAGTGTGCAGAAAGGGTCAAAACGTGTTTTTCAGCAGAAATAAACATGTTTCTGCAAGTTTGGTCAACCCCATGTAAGTTATGGGGCAGTAACAGCACCCTTTTCAAAACGTGTTTTTCAACCCGAAATAAACGCGTTTTTTCAGACAACTGAATCCCCATGTAACAGCAAGGCTCAGAAGAGCCCACACACTCAGATCTTAACCCCAGTGTGCAGAAAGGGTCAAAACGTGTTTTTCAGCAGAAATAAACATGTTTCTGCAAATTTGGTCAACCCCATGTAAGTTATGGGGCAGTAACAGCACCCTTTTCAAAACGTGTTTTTCAGCCCGAAATAAACGCGTTTTTTCAGACAACTGAATCCCCATGTAACAGCAAAACTCAGAAGAGCCCACACACTCAGATCTTAACCCCAGTGTGCAGAAAGGGTCAAAACGTGTTTTTCAGCAGAAATAAACATGTTTCTGCAAGTTTGGTCAACCCCATGTAAGTTATGGGGCAGTAACAGCACCCTTTTCAAAACGTGTTTTTCAGCCCGAAATAAACGCGTTTTTTCAGGCAACTGAATCTACTTGTAACAGCAAGGCTCAGAAGTGCCCACACACTCAGCCCTTAACCCCAGTGTGCAGAAAGTGTCAAAACGTGTTTTTCAGCAGAAATAAACATGTTTCTGCAAGTTTGGTCAACCCCATGTAAGTTATGGGGCAGTAACAGCACCCTTTTCAAAACGTGTTTTTCAGCCCGAAATAAACGCGTTTTTTCAGACAACTGAATCCCCATGTAACAGCAAAACTCAGAAGAGCCCACACACTCAGATCTTAACCCCAGTGTGCAGAAAGGGTCAAAACGTGTTTTTCAGCAGAAATAAACATGTTTCTGCAAGTTTGGTCAACCCCATGTAAGTTATGGGGCAGTAACAGCACCCTTTTCAAAACGTGTTTTTCAGCCCGAAATAAACGCGTTTTTTCAGACAACTGAATCCCCATGTAACAGCAAAACTCAGAAGAGCCCACACACTCAGATCTTAACCCCAGTGTGCAGAAAGGGTCAAAACGTGTTTTTCAGCAGAAATAAACATGTTTCTGCAAGTTTGGTCAACCCCATGTAAGTTATGGGGCAGTAACATCACACTTTTCAAAACGTGTTTTTCAGCCCGAAATAAACGCGTTTTTTCAGACAACTGAATCTCCTTGTAACAGCAAGGCTCAGAAGTGCCCACACACTCAGCCCTTAACCCCAGTGTGCAGAAAGGGTCAAAACATGTTTTTCAGCAGAAATAAACATGTTTCTGCAAGTTTGGTCAACCCCATGTAAGTTATGGGGCAGTAACATCACACTTTTCAAAACGTGTTTTTCAGCCCGAAATAAACGCGTTTTTTCAGACAACTGAATCTCCTTGTAACAGCAAGGCTCAGAAGAGCCCACACACTCAGCCCTTAACCCCAATGTGCAGAAAGGGTCAAAACGTGTTTTTCAGCAGAAATAAATATGTTTCTCCAAGTTTGGTCAACCCCATGTAAGTTATGGGGCAGTAACATCACACTTTTCAAAACGTGTTTTTCAGCCCGAAATAAACACGTTTTTTCAGACAACTGAATCTCCTTGTAACAGCAAGGCTCAGAAGTGCCCACACACTCAGCCCTTAACTCCAATGTGCAGAAAGGGTCAAAACGTGTTTTTCAGCAGAAATAAACATGTTTCTGCAAGTTTGGTCAATCCCATGTAAGTTATTGGGCAGTAACATCACACTTTTCAAAACGTGTTTTTCAGCACGAAATAAACGCGTTTTTTCAGGCAACTGAATCTACTTGTAACAGCAAGGCTCAGAAGTGCCCAAACACTCAGCCCTTAACCCCAGTGTGCAGAAAGTGTCAAAACGTGTTTTTCAGCAGAAATAAACATGTTTCTGCAAGTTTGGTCAACCCCATGTAAGTTATGGGGCAGTAACAGCACCCTTTTCAAAACGTGTTTTTCAGCCCGAAATAAACGCGTTTTTTCAGACAACTGAATCCCCATGTAACAGCAAAACTCAGAAGAGCCCACACACTCAGATCTTAACCCCAGTGTGCAGAAAGGGTCAAAACGTGTTTTTCAGCAGAAATAAACTTGTTTCTGCAAGTTTGGTCAACCCCATGTAAGTTATGGGGCAGTAACAGCACCCTTTTCAAAACGTGTTTTTCAGCCCGAAATAAACGCGTTTTTTCAGACAACTGAATCCCCATGTAACAGCAAAACTCAGAAGAGCCCACACACTCAGATCTTAACCCCAGTGTGCAGAAAGGGTCAAAACGTGTTTTTCAGCAGAAATAAACATGTTTCTGCAAGTTTGGTCAACCCCATGTAAGTTATGGGGCAGTAACAGCACCCTTTTCAAAACATGTTTTTCAGCCAGAAAAAAACGCGTTTTTTTCAGACAACTGAATCCCCATGTAACAGCAAGGCTCAGAAGAGCCCACACACTCAGATCTTAACCCCAGTGTGCAGAAATTGTCAAAACGTGATTTTCAGCAGAAATAAACATGTTTCTGCAAGTTTGGTCAACCCCATGTAAGTTATGGAGCAGTAACAGCACCCTTTTCAAAACGTGTTTTTCAGCCCGAAATAAACGCGTTTTTTCAGACAACTGAATCCCCATGTAACAGCAAAACTCAGAAGAGCCCACACACTCAGATCTTAACCCCAGTGTGCAGAAAGGGTCAAAACGTGTTTTTCAGCAGAAATAAACATGTTTCTGCAAGTTTGGTCAACCCCATGTAAGTTATGGGGCAGTAACAGCACCCTTTTCAAAACATGTTTTTCAGCACGAAATAAACGCATTTTTTCAGACAACTGAATCCCCATGTAACAGCAAGGCTCAGAAGAGCCCACACACTCAGATCTTAACCCCAGTGTGCAGAAAGGGTCAAAACGTGTTTTTCAGCAGAAATAAACATGTTTCTGCAAGTTTGGTCAACCCCATGTAAGTTATGGGGCAGTAACAGCACCCTTTTCAAAACGTGTTTTTCAGCCCGAAATAAACGCGTTTTTTCAGACAACTGAATCCCCATGTAACAGCAAAACTCAGAAGAGCCCACACACTCAGATCTTAACCCCAGTGTGCAGAAAGGGTCAAAACGTGTTTTTCAGCAGAAATAAACATGTTTCTGCAAGTTTGGTCAACCCCATGTAAGTTATGGGGCAGTAACAGCACCCTTTTCAAAACATGTTTTTCAGCCCGAAATAAACGCGTTTTTTTCAGACAACTGAATCCCCATGTAACAGCAAGGCTCAGAAGAGCCCACACACTCAGATCTTAACCCCAGTGTGCAGAAAGGGTCAAAACGTGTTTTTCAGCAGAAATAAACTTGTTTCTGCAAGTTTGGTCAACCCCATGTAAGTTATGGGGCAGTAACAGCACCCTTTTCAAAACGTGTTTTTCAGCCCGAAATAAACGCGTTTTTTCAGACAACTGAATCCCCATGTAACAGCAAGGCTCAGAAGAGCCCACACACTCAGGTCTTAACCCCAGTGTGCAGAAAGTGTCAAAACGTGTTTTTCAGCAGAAATAAACATGTTTCTGCAAGTTTGGTCAACCCCATGTAAGTTATGGGGCAGTAACAGCACCCTTTTCAAAACGTGTTTTTCAGCCCGAAATAAACGCGTTTTTTCAGACAACTGAATCCCCATGTAACAGCAAAACTCAGAAGAGCCCACATACTCAGATCTTAACCCCAGTGTGCAGAAAGGGTCAAAACGTGTTTTTCAGCAGAAATAAACATGTTTCTGCAAGTTTGGTCAACCCCATGTAAGTTATGGGGCAGTAACAGCACCCTTTTCAAAACATGTTTTTCAGCCCGAAATAAACGCGTTTTTTTCAGACAACTGAATCCCCATGTAACAGCAAGGCTCAGAAGAGCCCACACACTCAGATCTTAACCCCAGTGTGCAGAAAGTGTCAAAACGTGTTTTTCAGCAGAAATAAACATGTTTCTGCAAGTTTGGTCAACCCCATGTAAGTTATGGGGCAGTAACAGCACCCTTTTCAAAACGTGTTTTTCAGCCCGAAATAAACGCGTTTTTTCAGACAACTGAATCCCCATGTAACAGCAAAACTCAGAAGAGCCCACACACTCAGATCTTAACCCCAGTGTGCAGAAAGGGTCAAAACGTGTTTTTCAGCAGAAATAAACATGTTTCTGCAAGTTTGGTCAACCCCATGTAAGTTATGGGGCAGTAACAGCACCCTTTTCAAAACATGTTTTTCAGCACGAAATAAACGCATTTTTTCAGACAACTGAATCCCCATGTAACAGCAAGGCTCAGAAGAGCCCACACACTCAGATCTTAACCCCAGTGTGCAGAAAGTGTCAAAACGTGTTTTTCAGCAGAAATAAACATGTTTCTGCAAGTTTGGTCAACCCCATGTAAGTTATGGGGCAGTAACAGCACCCTTTTCAAAACGTGTTTTTCAGCCCGAAATAAACGCGTTTTTTCAGACAACTGAATCCCCATGTAACAGCAAAACTCAGAAGAGCCCACACACTCAGATCTTAACCCCAGTGTGCAGAAAGGGTCAAAACGTGTTTTTCAGCAGAAATAAACATGTTTCTGCAAGTTTGGTCAACCCCATGTAAGTTATGGGGCAGTAACAGCACCCTTTTCAAAACATGTTTTTCAGCACGAAATAAACGCATTTTTTCAGACAACTGAATCCCCATGTAACAGCAAGGCTCAGAAGAGCCCACACACTCAGATCTTAACCCCAGTGTGCAGAAAGGGTCAAAACGTGTTTTTCAGCAGAAATAAACATGTTTCTGCAAGTTTGGTCAACCCCATGTAAGTTATGGGGCAGTAACAGCACCCTTTTCAAAACGTGTTTTTCAGCCCGAAATAAACGTGTTTTTTCAGACAACTGAATCCCCATGTAACAGCAAAACTCAGAAGAGCCCACACACTCAGATCTTAACCCCAGTGTGCAGAAAGGGTCAAAACGTGTTTTTCAGCAGAAATAAACATGTTTCTGCAAGTTTGGTCAACCCCATGTAAGTTATGGGGCAGTAAAAGCACCCTTTTCAAAACGTGTTTTTCAGCCCGAAATAAACGCGTTTTTTCAGACAACTGAATCCCCATGTAACAGCAAAACTCAGAAGAGCCCACACACTCAGATCTTAACCCCAGTGTGCAGAAAGGGTCAAAACGTGTTTTTCAGCAGAAATAAACATGTTTCTGCAAGTTTGGTCAACCCCATGTAAGTTATGGGGCAGTAACAGCACCCTTTTCAAAACGTGTTTTTCAGCCCGAAATAAACGCGTTTTTTCAGACAACTGAATCCCCATGTAACAGCAAGGCTCAGAAGAGCCCCCACACTCAGATCTTAACCCCAGTGTGCAGAAAGGGTCAAAACGTGTTTTTCAGCAGAAATAAACATGTTTCTGCAAGTTTGGTCAACCCCATGTAAGTTATGGGGCAGTAACAGCACCCTTTTCAAAACGTGTTTTTCAGCCCGAAATAAACGCGTTTTTTCAGACAACTGAATCCCCATGTAACAGCAAGGCTCAGAAGAGCCCCC
Organism: Lepisosteus oculatus; assembly: GCF_040954835.1. Classification (NCBI taxonomy): domain Eukaryota; kingdom Metazoa; phylum Chordata; class Actinopteri; order Semionotiformes; family Lepisosteidae; genus Lepisosteus; species Lepisosteus oculatus. The sequence goes on from NW_027168150.1 coordinate 49,783, forward strand.
ACACTCAGATCTTAACCCCAGTGTGCAGAAAGGGTCAAAACGTGTTTTTCAGCAGAAATAAACATGTTTCTGCAAGTTTGGTCAACCCCATGTAAGTTATGGGGCAGTAACAGCACCCTTTTCAAAAAGTGTTTTTCAGCCCGAAATAAACGCGTTTTTTCAGACAACTGAATCCCCATGTAACAGCAAGGCTCAGAAGAGCCCACACACTCAGATCTTAACCCCAGTGTGCAGAAAGTGTCAAAACGTGTTTTTCAGCAGAAATAAACATGTTTCTGCAAGTTTGGTCAACCCCATGTAAGTTATGGGGCAGTAACAGCACCCTTTTCAAAACGTGTTTTTAAGCCCGAAATAAACGCGTTTTTTCAGACAACTGAATCCCCATGTAACAGCAAAACTCAGAAGAGCCCACACACTCAGATCTTAACCCCAGTGTGCAGAAAGGGTCAAAACGTGTTTTTCAGCAGAAATAAACATGTTTCTGCAAGTTTGGTCAACCCCATGTAAGTTATAGGGCAGTAACAGCACCCTTTTAAAAACGTGTTTTTCAGCCCGAAATAAACGCGTTTTTTCAGACAACTGAATCCCCATGTAACAGCAAAACTCAGAAGAGCCCACACACTCAGATCTTAACCCCAGTGTGCAGAAAGGGTCAAAACGTGTTTTTCAGCAGAAATAAACATGTTTCTGCAAGTTTGGTCAACCCCATGTAAGTAATGGGGCAGTAACAGCACCCTTTTCAAAACGTGTTTTTCAGCCCGAAATAAACGCGTTTTTTCAGACAACTGAATCCCCATGTAACAGCAAGGCTCAGAAGAGCCCCCACACTCAGATCTTAACCCCAGTGTGCAGAAAGGGTCAAAACGTGTTTTTCAGCAGAAATAAACATGTTTCTGCAAGTTTGGTCAACCCCATGTAAGTTATGGGGCAGTAACAGCACCCTTTTCAAAACGTGTTTTTCAGCCCGAAATAAACGTGTTTTTTCAAACAACTGAATCCCCATGTAACAGCAAAACTCAGAAGAGCCCACACACTCAGATCTTAACCCCAGTGTGCAGAAAGGGTCAAAACGTGTTTTTCAGCAGAAATAAACATGTTTCTGCAAGTTTGGTCAACCCCATGTAAGTTATGGGGCAGTAAAAGCACCCTTTTCAAAACGTGTTTTTCAGCCCGAAATAAACGCGTTTTTTCAGACAACTGAATCCCCATGTAACAGCAAAACTCAGAAGAGCCCACACACTCAGATCTTAACCCCAGTGTGCAGAAAGGGTCAAAACGTGTTTTTCAGCAGAAATAAACATGTTTCTGCAAGTTTGGTCAACCCCATGTAAGTTATGGGGCAGTAACAGCACCCTTTTCAAAACGTGTTTTTCAGCCCGAAATAAACGCGTTTTTTCAGACAACTGAATCCCCATGTAACAGCAAGGCTCAGAAGAGCCCCCACACTCAGATCTTAACCCCAGTGTGCAGAAAGGGTAAAAACGTGTTTTTCAGCAGAAATAAACATGTTTCTGCAAGTTTGGTCAACCCCATGTAAGTTATGGGGCAGTAACAGCACCCTTTTCAAAACGTGTTTTTCAGCCCGAAATAAACGCGTTTTTTCAGACAACTGAATCCCCATGTAACAGCAAGGCTCAGAAGAGCCCCCACACTCAGATCTTAACCCCAGTGTGCAGAAAGGGTCAAAACGTGTTTTTCAGCAGAAATAAACATGTTTCTGCAAGTTTGGTCAACCCCATGTAAGTTATAGGGCAGTAACAGCACCCTTTTAAAAACGTGTTTTTCAGCCCGAAATAAACGCGTTTTTTCAGACAACTGAATCCCCATGTAACAGCAAGGCTCAGAAGAGCCCACACACTCAGATCTTAACCCCAGTGTGCAGAAAGGGTCAAAACGTGTTTTTCAGCAGAAATAAACATGTTTCTGCAAGTTTGGTCAACCCATGTAAGTTATGGGGCAGTAACAGCACCCTTTTCAAAACGTGTTTTTCAGCCCGAAATAAACGTGTTTTTTCAAACAACTGAATCCCCATGTAACAGCAAAACTCAGAAAGCCCACACACTCAGATCTTAACCCCAGTGTGCAGAAAGGGTCAAAACGTGTTTTTCAGCAGAAATAAACATGTTTCTGCAAGTTTGGTCAACCCCATGTAAGTTATGGGGCAGTAAAAGCACCCTTTTCAAAACGTGTTTTTCAGACCGAAATAAACGCGTTTTTTCAGACAACTGAATCCCCATGTAAAAGCAAAACTCAGAAGAGCCCACACACTCAGATCTTAACCCCAGTGTGCAGAAAGGGTCAAAACGTGTTTTTCAGCAGAAATAAACATGTTTCTGCAAGTTTGGTCAACCCCATGTAAGTTATGGGGCAGTAAAAGCACCCTTTTCAAAACGTGTTTTTCAGCCCGAAATAAACGCGTTTTTTCAGACAACTGAATCCACATGTAACAGCAAGGCTCAGAAGAGCCCCCACACTCAGATCTTAACCCCAGTGTGCAGAAAGGGTCAAAACGTGTTTTTCAGCAGAAATAAACATGTTTCTGCAAGTTTGGTCAACCCCATGTAAGTTATGGGGCAGTAACAGCACCCTTTTCAAAACGTGTTTTTCAGCCCGAAATAAACACGTTTTTTCAGACAACTGAATCCCCATGTAACAGCAAGACTCAGAAGAGCCCACACACTCAGATCTTAACCCCAGTGTGCAGAAAGTGTCAAAACGTGTTTTTCAGCAGAAATAAACATGTTTCTGCAAGTTTGGTCAACCCCATGTAAGTTATAGGGCAGTAACAGCACCCTTTTAAAAACGTGTTTTTCAGCCCAAAATAAACGCGTTTTTTCAGACAACTGAATCCCCATGTAACAGCAAAACTCAGAAGAGCCTACACACTGAGATCTTAACCCCAGTGTGCAGAAAGGGTCAAAACGTGTTTTTCAGCAGAAATAAACATGTTTCTGCAAGTTTGGTCAACCCCATGTAAGTTATAGGGCAGTAACAGCACCCTTTTAAAAACGTGTTTTTCAGCCCGAAATAAATGCGTTTTTTCAGACAACTGAATCCCCATGTAACAGCAAAACTCAGAAGAGCCCACACACTCAGATCTTAACCCCAGTGTGCAGAACGGGTCAAAACGTGTTTTTCAGCAGAAATAAACTTGTTTCTGCAAGTTTGGTCAACACCATGTAAGTTATGGGGCAGTAACAGCACCCTTTTCAAAACGTGTTTTTCAGCCCGAAATAAACGCGTTTTTTCAGACAACTGAATCCCCATGTAACAGCAAAACTCAGAAGAGCCCACACACTCAGATCTTAACCCCAGTGTGCAGAAAGGGTCAAAACGTGTTTTTCAGCAGAAATAAACATGTTTCTGCAAGTTTGGTCAACCCCATGTAAGTAATGGGGCAGTAACAGCACCCTTTTCAAAACGTGTTTTTCAGCCCGAAATAAACGCGTTTTTTCAGACAACTGAATCCCCATGTAACAGCAAGGCTCAGAAGAGCCCCCACACTCAGATCTTAACCCCAGTGTGCAGAAAGGGTCAAAACGTGTTTTTCAGCAGAAATAAACATGTTTCTGCAAGTTTGGTCAACCCCATGTAAGTTATGGGGCAGTAACAGCACCCTTTTCAAAACGTGTTTTTCAGCCCGAAATAAACGCGTTTTTTCAGACAACTGAATCCCCATGTAACAGCAAGGCTCAGAAGAGCCCCCACACTCAGATCTTAACCCCAGTGTGCAGAAAGGGTCAAAACGTGTTTTTCAGCAGAAATAAACATGTTTCTGCAAGTTTGGTCAACCCCATGTAAGTTATGGGGCAGTAACAGCACCCTTTTCAAAACGTGTTTTTCAGCCCGAAATAAACGCGTTTTTTCAGACAACTGAATCCCCATGTAACAGCAAGGCTCAGAAGAGCCCCCACACTCAGATCTTAACCCCAGTGTGCAGAAAGGGTCAAAACGTGTTTTTCAGCAGAAATAAACATGTTTCTGCAAGTTTGGTCAACCCCATGTAAGTTATGGGGCAGTAACAGCACCCTTTTCAAAAAGTGTTTTTCAGCCCGAAATAAACGCGTTTTTTCAGACAACTGAATCCCCATGTAACAGCAAGGCTCAGAAGAGCCCACACACTCAGATCTTAACCCCAGTGTGCAGAAAGTGTCAAAACTTGTTTTTCAGCAGAAATAAACATGTTTCTGCAAGTTTGGTCAACCCCATGTAAGTTATGGGGCAGTAACAGCACCCTTTTCAAAACGTGTTTTTCAGCCCGAAATAAACGCGTTTTTTCAGACAACTGAATCCCCATGTAACAGCAAAACTCAGAAGAGCCCACACACTCAGATCTTAACCCCAGTGTGCAGAAAGGGTCAAAACGTGTTTTTCAGCAGAAATAAACATGTTTCTGCAAGTTTGGTCAACCCCATGTAAGTTATAGGGCAGTAACAGCACCCTTTTAAAAACGTGTTTTTCAGCCCGAAATAAACGCGTTTTTTCAGACAACTGAATCCCCATGTAACAGCAAAACTCAGAAGAGCCCACACACTCAGATCTTAACCCCAGTGTGCAGAAAGGGTCAAAACGTGTTTTTCAGCAGAAATAAACATGTTTCTGCAAGTTTGGTCAACCCCATGTAAGTAATGGGGCAGTAACAGCACCCTTTTCAAAACGTGTTTTTCAGCCCGAAATAAACGCGTTTTTTCAGACAACTGAATCCCCATGTAACAGCAAGGCTCAGAAGAGCCCCCACACTCAGATCTTAACCCCAGTGTGCAGAAAGGGTCAAAACGTGTTTTTCAGCAGAAATAAACATGTTTCTGCAAGTTTGGTCAACCCCATGTAAGTTATGGGGCAGTAACAGCACCCTTTTCAAAACGTGTTTTTCAGCCCGAAATAAACGTGTTTTTTCAAACAACTGAATCCCCATGTAACAGCAAAACTCAGAAGAGCCCACACACTCAGATCTTAACCCCAGTGTGCAGAAAGGGTCAAAACGTGTTTTTCAGCAGAAATAAACATGTTTCTGCAAGTTTGGTCAACCCCATGTAAGTTATGGGGCAGTAAAAGCACCCTTTTCAAAACGTGTTTTTCAGCCCGAAATAAACGCGTTTTTTCAGACAACTGAATCCCCATGTAACAGCAAAACTCAGAAGAGCCCACACACTCAGATCTTAACCCCAGTGTGCAGAAAGGGTCAAAACGTGTTTTTCAGCAGAAATAAACATGTTTCTGCAAGTTTGGTCAACCCCATGTAAGTTATGGGGCAGTAACAGCACCCTTTTCAAAACGTGTTTTTCAGCCCGAAATAAACGCGTTTTTTCAGACAACTGAATCCCCATGTAACAGCAAGGCTCAGAAGAGCCCCCACACTCAGATCTTAACCCCAGTGTGCAGAAAGGGTCAAAACGTGTTTTTCAGCAGAAATAAACATGTTTCTGCAAGTTTGGTCAACCATATGTAAGTTATGGGGCAGTAACAGCACCCTTTTCAAAACGTGTTTTTCAGCCCGAAATAAACGCGTTTTTTCAGACAACTGAATCTCCTTGTAACAGCAAGGCTCAGAAGAGCCCCCACACTCAGATCTTAACCCCAGTGTGCAGAAAGGGTCAAAACGTGTTTTTCAGCAGAAATAAACATGTTTCTGCAAGTTTGGTCAACCCCATGTAAGTTATGGGGCAGTAAAAGCACCCTTTTCAAAACGTGTTTTTCAGCCCGAAATAAACGCGTTTTTTCAGACAACTGAATCCCCATGTAACAGCAAAACTCAGAAGAGCCCACACACTCAGATCTTAACCCCAGTGTGCAGAAAGGGTCAAAACGTGTTTTTCAGCAGAAATAAACATGTTTCTGCAAGTTTGATCAACCCCATGTAAGTTATGGGGCAGTAACAGCACCCTTTTCAAAACGTGTTTTTCAGCCCGAAATAAACGCGTTTTTTCAGACAACTGAATCCACATGTAACAGCAAGGCTCAGAAGAGCCCCCACACTCAGATCTTAACCCCAGTGTGCAGAAAGGGTCAAAACGTGTTTTTCAGCAGAAATAAACATGTTTCTGCAAGTTTGGTCAACCCCATGTAAGTTATGGGGCAGTAACAGCACCCTTTTCAAAACGTGTTTTTCAGCCCGAAATAAACACGTTTTTTCAGACAACTGAATCCCCATGTAACAGCAAGGCTCAGAAGAGCCCACACACTCAGATCTTAACCCCAGTGTGCAGAAAGTGTCAAAACGTGTTTTTCAGCAGAAATAAACATGTTTCTGCAAGTTTGGTCAACCCCATGTAAGTAATGGGGCAGTAACAGCACCCTTTTCAAAACGTGTTTTTCAGCCCGAAATAAACGCGTTTTTTCAGACAACTGAATCCCCATGTAACAGCAAAACTCAGAAGAGCCCACACACCCAGATCTTAACCCCAGTGTGCAGAAAGGGTCAAAACGTGTTTTTCAGCAGAAATAAACATGTTTCTGCAAGTTTGGTCAACCCCATGTAAGTTATAGGGCAGTAACAGCACCCTTTTAAAAACGTGTTTTTCAGCCCAAAATAAACGCGTTTTTTCAGACAACTGAATCCCCATGTAACAGCAAAACTCAGAAGAGCCTACACACTGAGATCTTAACCCCAGTGTGCAGAAAGGGTCAAAACGTGTTTTTCAGCAGAAATAAACATGTTTCTGCAAGTTTGGTCAACCCCATGTAAGTTATAGGGCAGTAACAGCACCCTTTTAAAAACGTGTTTTTCAGCCCGAAATAAATGCGTTTTTTCAGACAACTGAATCCCCATGTAACAGCAAAACTCAGAAGAGCCCACACACTCAGATCTTAACCCCAGTGTGCAGAAAGGGTCAAAACGTGTTTTTCAGCAGAAATAAACATGTTTCTGCAAGTTTGGTCAACCCCATGTAAGTTATAGGGCAGTAACAGCACCCTTTTAAAAACGTGTTTTTCAGCCCGAAATAAACGCGTTTTTTCAGACAACTGAATCCCCATGTAACAGCAAAACTCAGAAGAGCCCACACACTCAGATCTTAACCCCAGTGTGCAGAAAGGGTCAAAACGTGTTTTTCAGCAGAAATAAACATGTTTCTGCAAGTTTGGTCAACCCCATGTAAGTAATGGGGCAGTAACAGCACCCTTTTCAAAACGTGTTTTTCAGCCCGAAATAAACGCGTTTTTTCAGACAACTGAATCCCCATGTAACAGCAAGGCTCAGAAGAGCCCCCACACTCAGATCTTAACCCCAGTGTGCAGAAAGGGTCAAAACGTGTTTTTCAGCAGAAATAAACATGTTTCTGCAAGATTGGTCAACCCCATGTAAGTTATGGGGCAGTAACAGCACCCTTTTCAAAACGTGTTTTTCAGCCCGAAATAAACGCGTTTTTTCAGACAACTGAATCCCCATGTAACAGCAAGGCTCAGAAGAGCCCCCACACTCAGATCTTAACCCCAGTGTGCAGAAAGGGTCAAAACGTGTTTTTCAGCAGAAATAAACATGTTTCTGCAAGTTTGGTCAACCATATGTAAGTTATGGGGCAGTAACAGCACCCTTTTCAAAACGTGTTTTTCAGCCCGAAATAAACGCGTTTTTTCAGACAACTGAATCTCCTTGTAACAGCAAGGCTCAGAAGAGCCCCCACACTCAGATCTTAACCCCAGTGTGCAGAAAGGGTCAAAACGTGTTTTTCAGCAGAAATAAACATGTTTCTGCAAGTTTGGTCAACCCCATGTAAGTTATGGGGCAGTAAAAGCACCCTTTTCAAAACGTGTTTTTCAGCCCGAAATAAACGCGTTTTTTCAGACAACTGAATCCCCATGTAACAGCAAAACTCAGAAGAGCCCACACACTCAGATCTTAACCCCAGTGTGCAGAAAGGGTCAAAACGTGTTTTTCAGCAGAAATAAACATGTTTCTGCAAGTTTGATCAACCCCATGTAAGTTATGGGGCAGTAACAGCACCCTTTTCAAAACGTGTTTTTCAGCCCGAAATAAACGCGTTTTTTCAGACAACTGAATCCACATGTAACAGCAAGGCTCAGAAGAGCCCCCACACTCAGATCTTAACCCCAGTGTGCAGAAAGGGTCAAAACGTGTTTTTCAGCAGAAATAAACATGTTTCTGCAAGTTTGGTCAACCCCATGTAAGTTATGGGGCAGTAACAGCACCCTTTTCAAAACGTGTTTTTCAGCCCGAAATAAACACGTTTTTTCAGACAACTGAATCCCCATGTAACAGCAAGGCTCAGAAGAGCCCACACACTCAGATCTTAACCCCAGTGTGCAGAAAGTGTCAAAACGTGTTTTTCAGCAGAAATAAACATGTTTCTGCAAGTTTGGTCAACCCCATGTAAGTAATGGGGCAGTAACAGCACCCTTTTCAAAACGTGTTTTTCAGCCCGAAATAAACGCGTTTTTTCAGACAACTGAATCCCCATGTAACAGCAAAACTCAGAAGAGCCCACACACCCAGATCTTAACCCCAGTGTGCAGAAAGGGTCAAAACGTGTTTTTCAGCAGAAATAAACATGTTTCTGCAAGTTTGGTCAACCCCATGTAAGTTATAGGGCAGTAACAGCACCCTTTTAAAAACGTGTTTTTCAGCCCAAAATAAACGCGTTTTTTCAGACAACTGAATCCCCATGTAACAGCAAAACTCAGAAGAGCCTACACACTGAGATCTTAACCCCAGTGTGCAGAAAGGGTCAAAACGTGTTTTTCAGCAGAAATAAACATGTTTCTGCAAGTTTGGTCAACCCCATGTAAGTTATAGGGCAGTAACAGCACCCTTTTAAAAACGTGTTTTTCAGCCCGAAATAAATGCGTTTTTTCAGACAACTGAATCCCCATGTAACAGCAAAACTCAGAAGAGCCCACACACTCAGATCTTAACCCCAGTGTGCAGAAAGGGTCAAAACGTGTTTTTCAGCAGAAATAAACATGTTTCTGCAAGTTTGGTCAACCCCATGTAAGTTATAGGGCAGTAACAGCACCCTTTTAAAAACGTGTTTTTCAGCCCGAAATAAACGCGTTTTTTCAGACAACTGAATCCCCATGTAACAGCAAAACTCAGAAGAGCCCACACACTCAGATCTTAACCCCAGTGTGCAGAAAGGGTCAAAACGTGTTTTTCAGCAGAAATAAACATGTTTCTGCAAGTTTGGTCAACCCCATGTAAGTAATGGGGCAGTAACAGCACCCTTTTCAAAACGTGTTTTTCAGCCCGAAATAAACGCGTTTTTTCAGACAACTGAATCCCCATGTAACAGCAAGGCTCAGAAGAGCCCCCACACTCAGATCTTAACCCCAGTGTGCAGAAAGGGTCAAAACGTGTTTTTCAGCAGAAATAAACATGTTTCTGCAAGATTGGTCAACCCCATGTAAGTTATGGGGCAGTAACAGCACCCTTTTCAAAACGTGTTTTTCAGCCCGAAATAAACGCGTTTTTTCAGACAACTGAATCCCCATGTAACAGCAAAACTCAGAAGAGCCCACACACTCAGATCTTAACCCCAGTGTGCAGAAAGGGTCAAAACGTGTTTTTCAGCAGAAATAAACATGTTTCTGCAAGTTTGGTCAACCCCATGTAAGTTATGGGGCAGTAACAGCACCCTTTTCAAAACGTGTTTTTCAGCCCGAAATAAACGCGTTTTTTCAGACAACTGAATCCACATGTAACAGCAAGGCTCAGAAGAGCCCCCACACTCAGATCTTAACCCCAGTGTGCAGAAAGGGTCAAAACGTGTTTTTCAGCAGAAATAAACATGTTTCTGCAAGTTTGGTCAACCCCATGTAAGTTATGGGGCAGTAACAGCACCCTTTTCAAAACGTGTTTTTCAGCCCGAAATAAACACGTTTTTTCAGACAACTGAATCCCCATGTAACAGCAAGGCTCAGAAGAGCCCACACACTCAGATCTTAACCCCAGTGTGCAGAAAGTGTCAAAACGTGTTTTTCAGCAGAAATAAACATGTTTCTGCAAGTTTGGTCAACCCCACGTAAGTTATAGGGCAGTAACAGCACCCTTTTAAAAACGTGTTTTTCAGCCCAAAATAAACGCGTTTTTTCAGACAACTGAATCCCCATGTAACAGCAAAACTCAGAAGAGCCTACACACTGAGATCTTAACCCCAGTGTGCAGAAAGGGTCAAAACGTGTTTTTCAGCAGAAATAAACATGTTTCTGCAAGTTTGGTCAACCCCATGTAAGTTATAGGGCAGTAACAGCACCCTTTTAAAAACGTGTTTTTCAGCCCGAAATAAATGCGTTTTTTCAGACAACTGAATCCCCATGTAACAGCAAAACTCAGAAGAGCCCACACACTCAGATCTTAACCCCAGTGTGCAGAACGGGTCAAAACGTGTTTTTCAGCAGAAATAAACTTGTTTCTGCAAGTTTGGTCAACACCATGTAAGTTATGGGGCAGTAACAGCACCCTTTTCAAAACGTGTTTTTCAGCCCGAAATAAACGCGTTTTTTCAGACAACTGAATCCCCATGTAACAGCAAAACTCAGAAGAGCCCACACACTCAGATCTTAACCCCAGTGTGCAGAAAGGGTCAAAACGTGTTTTTCAGCAGAAATAAACATGTTTCTGCAAGTTTGGTCAACCCCATGTAAGTAATGGGGCAGTAACAGCACCCTTTTCAAAACGTGTTTTTCAGCCCGAAATAAACGCGTTTTTTCAGACAACTGAATCCCATGTAACGGCAAGGCTCAGAAGAGCCCCCACACTCAGATCTTAACCCCAGTGTGCAGAAAGGGTCAAAACGTGTTTTTCAGCAGAAATAAACATGTTTCTGCAAGTTTGGTCAACCCCATGTAAGTTATGGGGCAGTAACAGCACCCTTTTCAAAACGTGTTTTTCAGCCCGAAATAAACGCGTTTTTTCAGACAACTGAATCCCCATGTAACAGCAAGGCTCAGAAGAGCCCCCACACTCAGATCTTAACCCCAGTGTGCAGAAAGGGTCAAAACGTGTTTTTCAGCAGAAATAAACATGTTTCTGCAAGTTTGGTCAACCCCATGTAAGTTATGGGGCAGTAACAGCACCCTTTTCAAAACGTGTTTTCAGCCCGAAATAAACGCGTTTTTTCAGACAACTGAATCCCCATGTAACAGCAAGGCTCAGAAGAGCCCCCACACTCAGATCTTAACCCCAGTGTGCAGAAAGGGTCAAAACGTGTTTTTCAGCAGAAATAAACATGTTTCTGCAAGTTTGGTCAACCCCATGTAAGTTATGGGGGCAGTAACAGCACCCTTTTCAAAAAGTGTTGT
>NW_027168151.1:0-60713 GCF_040954835.1 Lepisosteus oculatus
CAAGGCTCAGAAGAGCCCAACCACTCAGATCTTAACCCCAGTGTGCTGAAAGGTGTCAAAACATGTTTTTCAGCAGAAATAAACATGTTTCTGCAAGTTTGGTCAACCCCATGTAAGTTATGGGGCAGTAACAGTACACTCTGCAAACGTGTTTTTCAGCCCGAAAATAAACGCGTTTTTTCAGACAACTGAATCCCCATGTAGCAACAAGGCTCAGAAGAGCCCACACACTCAGATCTTAACCCCAGTGTGCTGAAAGTGTCAAAACATGTTTTTCAGCAGAAATAAACATGTTTCTGCAAGTTTGGTCAACCCCATGTAAGTTATGGGGCAGTAACAGTACACTTTTCAAAAACGTGTTTTTCAGCCCGAAATAAACGCGTTTTTTCAGACAACTGAATACCCATGTAGCAGCAAGGCTCAGAAGAGCCCACACACTCAGATCTTAACCCAGTGTGCTGAAAGTGTCAAAACATGTTTTTCAGCAGAAAAAAACATGTTTCTGCAAGTTTGGTCAACCCCATGTAGGTTATGGGGCAGTAACAGTACACTTTTCAAAACGTGTTTTTCAGCCCGAAATAACGCGTTTTTTTCAGACAACTGAATCCCCATGTAGCAACAAGGCTCAGAAGAGCCCACACACTCAGATCTTAACCCCAGTGTGCTGAAAGTGTCAAAACATGTTTTTCAGCAGAAATAAACATGTTTCTGCAAGTTTGGTCAACCCCATGTAAGTTATGGGGCAGTAACAGTACACTTTTCAAAACGTGTTTTCAGCCCGAAATAAACGCGTTTTTTTCAGACAACTGAATCCCCATGTAGCAGCAAGGCTCAGAAGTGCCCACACACTCAGATCTTAACCCCAGTGTGCTGAAAGTGTCAAAACATGTTTTTCAGCAGAAATAAACATGTTTCTGCAAGTTTGGTCAACCCCATGTAAGTTATGGGGCAGTAACAGTACACTCTGCAAAACGTGTTTTTCAGCCGAAATAAACGCGTTTTTTCAGACAACTGAATCCCCAAGTAGCAGCAAGGCTCAGAAGAGCCACACACTCAGATCTTAACCCCAGTGTGCTGAAAGTGTCAAAACATGTTTTTCAGCAGAAATAAACATGTTTCTGCAAGTTTGGTCAACCCCATGTAAGTTATGGGGCAGTAACAGTACACTTTTCAAAACGTGTTTTTCAGCCCGAAATAAACGCGTTTTTTCAGACAACTGAATACCCATGTAGCAGCAAGGCTCAGAAGAGCCCACACACTCAGATCTTAACCCCAGTGTGCTGAAAGTTTCAAAACATGTTTTTCAGCAGAAATAAACATGTTTCTGCAAGTTTGGTCAACCCCATGTAAGTTATGGGGCAGTAACAGTACACTTTTCAAAACGTGTTTTTCAGCCCGAAATAAACGCGTTTTTTCAGACAACTGAATCCCCATGTAGCAACAAGGCTCAGAAGAGCCCACACACTCAGATCTTAACCCCAGTGTGCTGAAAGTGTCAAAACATGTTTTTTCAGCAGAAATAAACATGTTTCTGCAAGTTTGGTCAAACCCATGTAAGTTATGGGGCAGTAACAGTACACTTTTCAAAACGTGTTTTTTCAGCCCGAAATAAACGCGTTTTTTCAGACAACTGAATACCCATGTAGCAGCAAGGCTCAGAAGAGCCCACACAGTCAGATCTTAACCCCAGTATGCAGAAAGGGTCAAAACGTGTTTTTCAGCAGAAATAAACATGTTTCTGCAAGTTTGGTCAACCCCATGTAAATTATGGGGCAGTAACAGTACACTCTGCAAAACGTGTTTTTCAGCCCGAAATAAACGCGTTTTTCAGACAACTGAATCCCCATGTAGCAGCAAGGCTCAGAAGAGCCCACACACTCAGATCTTAACCCCAGTGTGCTGAAAAGTGTCAAAACATGTTTTTCAGCAGAAATAAACATGTTTTTGCAAGTTTGGTCAACCCCATGTAAGTTATGGGGCAGTAACAGTACACTTTTCAAAACGTGTTTTTCAGCCCGAAATAAACGCGTTTTTTCAGACAACTGAATACCCATGTAGCAGCAAGGCTCAGAAGAGCCCACACACTCAGATCTTAACCCCAGTGTGCTGAAAGTGTCAAAACATGTTTTTCAGCAGAAATAAACATGTTTCTGCAAGTTTGGTCAACCCCATGTAAGTTATGGGGCAGTAACAGTACACTTTTCAAAACGTGTTTTTCAGCCCGAAATAAACACGTTTTTTCAGACAACTGAATCCCCATGTAGCAACAAGGCTCAGAAGAGCCCACACACTCAGATCTTAACCCCAGTGTGCTGAAAGTGTCAAAACATGTTTTTCAGCAGAAATAAACATGTTTCTGCAAGTTTGGTCAACCCCATGTAAGTTATGGGGCAGTAACAGTACACTTTTCAAACGTGTTTTTCAGCCCGAAATAAACGCGTTTTTCAGACAACTGAATACCCATGTAGCAGCAAGGCTCAGAAGAGCCCACACACTCAGATCTTAACCCCAGTGTGCTGAAAGTGTCAAAACATGTTTTTCAGCAGAAATAAACATGTTTCTGCAAGTTTGGTCAACCCCATGTAAGTTATGGGGCAGTAACAGTACACTTTTCAAAACGTGTTTTTCAGCCCGAAATAAACGCGTTTTTTCAGACAAGTGAATCCCCATGTAGCAACAAGGCTCAGAAGAGCCCACACACTCAGATCTTAACCCCAGTGTGCTGAAAGTGTCAAAACATGTTTTTCAGCAGAAATAAACATGTTTCTGCAGTTTGGTCAACCCCATGTAAGTTATGGGGCAGTAACAGTACACTTTTCAAAACGTGTTTTTCAGCCCGAAATAAACGCGTTTTTTCAGACAACTGAATACCCATGTAGCAGCAAGGCTCAGAAGTGCCCACACACTCAGATCTTAACCCCAGTGTGCTGAAAGTGTCAAAACATGTTTTTCAGCAGAAATAAACATGTTTCTGCAAGTTTGGTCAAACCCATGTAAGTTATGGGGCAGTAACAGTACACTCTGCAAAACGTGTTTTTCAGCCCGAAATAAACGCGTTTTTTCAGACAACTGAATCCCCATGTAGCAGCAAGGCTCAGAAGAGCCCCACACACTCAGATCTTAACCCCAGTGTGCTGAAAGTGTCAAAACATGTTTTTCAGCAGAAATAAACATGTTTCTGCAAGTTTGGTCAACCCCATGTAAGTTATGGGGCAGTAACAGTACACTTTTCAAAACGTGTTTTTCAGCCCGAAATAAACGCCGCGTTTTTTCAGACAACTGAATACCCATGTAGCAGCAAGGCTCAGAAGAGCCCACACACTCAGATCTTAACCCCAGTGTGCTGAAAGTGTCAAAACATGTTTTTCAGCAGAAATAAACATGTTTCTGCAAGTTTGGTCAACCCCATGTAAGTTATGGGGCAGTAACAGTACACTTTTCAAACGTGTTTTTCAGCCCGAATAAACGCGTTTTTTCAGACAACTGAATCCCCATGTAGCAACAAGGCTCAGAAGAGCCCACACACTCAGATCTTAACCCCAGTGTGCTGAAAGTGTCAAAACATGTTTTTCAGCAGAAATAAACATGTTTCTGCAAGTTTGGTCAACCCCATGTAAGTTATGGGGCAGTAACAGTACACTTTTCAAAACGTGTTTTTCAGCCCGAAATAAACACGTTTTTTCAGACAACTGAATACCCATGTAGCAGCAAGGCTCAGAAGAGCCCACACACTCAGATCTTAACCCCAGTGTGCTGAAAGTGTCAAAACATGTTTTTCAGCAGAAATAAACATGTTTCTGCAAGTTTGGTCAACCCCATGTAAGTTATGGGGGCAGTAACAGTACACTTTTCAAAACATGTTTTTCAGCCCGAAATAAACGCGTTTTTTCAGACAACTGAATACCCATGTAGCAGCAAGGCTCAGAAGAGCCCACACACTCAGATCTTAACCCCAGTGTGCAGAAAGGGTCAAAACGTGTTTTTCAGCAGAAATAAACATGTTTCTGCAGTTTGGTCAACCCCATGTAAGTTATGGGGCAGTAACAGTACACTTTTCAAAACGTGTTTTTCAGCCCGAAATAAACGCGTTTTTTCAGACAACTGAATACCCATGTAGCAGCAAGGCTCAGAAGAGCCCCACACACTCAGATCTTAACCCCAGTGTGCTGAAAGTGTCAAAACATGTTTTTCAGCAGAAATAAACATGTTTCTGCAAGTTTGGTCAACCCCATGTAAGTTATGGGGCAGTAACAGTACACTTTTCAAAACGTGTTTTTCAGCCCGAAATAAACGCGTTTTTTCAGACAACTGAATCCCCATGTAGCAACAAGGCTCAGAAGAGCCCACACACTCAGATCTTAACCCCAGTGTGCTGAAAGTGTCAAAACATGTTTTTCAGCAGAAATAAACATGTTTCTGCAAGTTTGGTCAACCCATGTAAGTTATGGGGCAGTAACAGTACACTTTTCAAAACGTGTTTTTCAGCCCGAAATAAACGCGTTTTTTCAGACAACTGAATACCCATGTAGCAGCAAGGCTCAGAAGAGCCCACACACTCAGATCTTAACCCCAGTGTGCTGAAAGTGTCAAAACATGTTTTTCAGCAGAAATAAACATGTTTCTGCAAGTTTGGTCAACCCCATGTAAGTTATGGGGCAGTAACAGTACACTCTGCAAAACGTGTTTTTCAGCCCGAAATAAACGCGTTTTTTCAGACAACTGAATCCCCATGTAGCAACAAGGCTCAGAAGAGCCCACACACTCAGATCTTAACCCCAGTGTGCTGAAAGTGTCAAAACATGTTTTCAGCAGAAATAAACATGTTTCTGCAAGTTTGGTCAACCCCATGTAAGTTATGGGGCAGTAACAGTACACTTTTCAAAACGTGTTTTTCAGCCCGAAATAAACGCGTTTTTTCAGACAACTGAATACCCATGTAGCAGCAAGGCTCAGAAGAGCCCACACACTCAGATCTTAACCCCAGTGTGCTGAAAGTGTCAAAACATGTTTTCAGCAGAAATAAACATGTTTTTGCAAGTTTGGTCAACCCCATGTAAGTTATGGGGCAGTAACAGTACACTTTTTCAAAACGTGTTTTTCAGCCCGAAATAAACGCGTTTTTTCAGACAACTGAATACCCATGTAGCAGCAAGGCTCAGAAGAGCCCACACACTCAGATCTTAACCCCAGTGTGCTGAAAGTGTCAAACATGTTTTTCAGCAGAAATAAACATGTTTCTGCAAGTTTGGTCAACCCATGTAGGTTATGGGGCAGTAACAGTACACTTTTCAAAACGTGTTTTTCAGCCCGAAATAAACGCGTTTTTTCAGACAACTGAATCCCCATGTAGCAACAAGGCTCAGAAGAGCCCACACACTCAGATCTTAACCCCAGTGTGCTGAAAGTGTCAAAACATGTTTTTCAGCAGAAATAAACATGTTTCTGCAAGTTTGGTCAACCCCATGTAAGTTATGGGGCAGTAACAGTACACTTTTCAAAACGTGTTTTTCAGCCGAAATAAACGCGTTTTTTCAGACAACTGAATACCCATGTAGCAGCAAGGCTCAGAAGTGCCCACACACTCAGATCTTAACCCCAGTGTGCTGAAAGTGTCAAAACATGTTTTTCAGCAGAAATAAACATGTTTCTGCAAGTTTGGTCAACCCCATGTAAGTTATCGGGCAGTAACAGTACACTCTGCAAAACGTGTTTTTCAGCCCGAAATAAACGCGTTTTTTCAGACAACTGAATCCCCATGTAGCAGCAAGGCTCAGAAGAGCCCACACAGTCAGATCTTAACCCCAGTGTGCAGAAGGGTCAAAACGTGTTTTTCAGCAGAATAAACATGTTTCTGCAAGTTTGGTCAACCCCATGTAAGTTATGGGGCAGTAACAGTACACTCTGCAAAACGTGTTTTTCAGCCCGAAATAAACGCGTTTTTTCAGACAACTGAATCCCCATGTAGCAGCAAGGCTCAGAAGAGCCCACACAGTCAGATCTTAACCCCAGTGTGCAGAAAGGGTCAAAACGTGTTTTTCAGCAGAAATAAACATGTTTCTGCAAGTTTGGTCAACCCCATGTAAGTTATGGGGCAGTAACAGTACACTCTGCAAAACGTGTTTTCAGCCCGAAATAAACGCGTTTTTTCAGACAACTGAATCCCCATGTAGCAGCAAGGCTCAGAAGAGCCCACACACTCAGATCTTAACCCCAGTGTGCTGAAAGTGTCAAAACATGTTTTTCAGCAGAAATAAACATGTTTCTGCAAGTTTGGTCAACCCCATGTAAGTTATGGGGCAGTAACAGTACACTTTTCAAAACGTGTTTTTCAGCCCGAAATAAACGCGTTTTTTCAGACAACTGAATACCCATGTAGCAGCAAGGCTCAGAAGAGCCCACACACTCAGATCTTAACCCCAGTGTGCTGAAAGTTTCAAAACATGTTTTTCAGCAGAAATAAACATGTTTCTGCAAGTTTGGTCAACCCCATGTAAGTTATGGGGCAGTAACAGTACACTTTTCAAAACGTGTTTTTCAGCCCGAAATAAACGCGTTTTTTCAGACAACTGAATCCCCATGTAGCAACAAGGCTCAGAAGAGCCCACACACTCAGATCTTAACCCCAGTGTGCTGAAAGTGTCAAAACATGTTTTTCAGCAGAAATAAACATGTTTCTGCAAGTTTGGTCAACCCCATGTAAGTTATGGGGCAGTAACAGTACACTTTTCAAAACGTGTTTTTCAGCCCGAAATAAACGCGTTTTTTCAGACAACTGAATACCCATGAAGCAGCAAGGCTCAGAAGAGCCCACACAGTCAGATCTTAACCCCAGTGTGCAGAAAGGGTCAAAACGTGTTTTTCAGCAGAAATAAACATGTTTCTGCAAGTTTGGTCAACCCCATGTAAATTATGGGGCAGTAACAGTACACTCTGCAAAACGTGTTTTTCAGCCCGAAATAAACGCGTTTTTTCAGACAACTGAATCCCCATGTAGCAGCAAGGCTCAGAAGAGCCCACACACTCAGATCTTAACCCCAGTGTGCTGAAAGTGTCAAAACATGTTTTTCAGCAGAAATAAACATGTTTCTGCAAGTTTGGTCAACCCCATGTAAGTTATGGGGCAGTAACAGTACACTTTTCAAAACGTGTTTTTCAGCCCGAAATAAACGCGTTTTTCAGACAACTGAATACCCATGTAGCAGCAAGGCTCAGAAGAGCCCACACACTCAGATCTTAACCCCAGTGTGCTGAAAGTGTCAAAACATGTTTTTCAGCAGAAATAAACATGTTTCTGCAAGTTTGGTCAACCCCATGTAAGTTATGGGGCAGTAACAGTACACTTTTCAAAACGTGTTTTTCAGCCCGAAATAAACACGTTTTTTCAGACAACTGAATCCCCATGTAGCAACAAGGCTCAGAAGAGCCCACACACTCAGATCTTAACCCCAGTGTGCTGAAAGTGTCAAAACATGTTTTTCAGCAGAAATAAACATGTTTCTGCAAGTTTGGTCAACCCCATGTAAGTTATGGGGCAGTAACAGTACACTTTTCAAACGTGTTTTTCAGCCCGAAATAAACGCGTTTTTTCAGACAACTGAATACCCATGTAGCAGCAAGGCTCAGAAGAGCCCACACACTCAGATCTTAACCCCAGTGTGCTGAAAGTGTCAAAACATGTTTTTCAGCAGAAATAAACATGTTTCTGCAAGTTTGGTCAACCCCATGTAAGTTATGGGGCAGTAACAGTACACTTTTCAAAACGTGTTTTTCAGCCCGAAATAAACGCGTTTTTTCAGACAAGTGAATCCCCATGTAGCAACAAGGCTCAGAAGAGCCCACACACTCAGATCTTAACCCCAGTGTGCTGAAAGTGTCAAAACATGTTTTTCAGCAGAAATAAACATGTTTCTGCAAGTTTGGTCAACCCCATGTAAGTTATGGGGCAGTAACAGTACACTTTTCAAAACGTGTTTTTCAGCCCGAAATAAACGCGTTTTTTCAGACAACTGAATACCCATGTAGCAGCAAGGCTCAGAAGTGCCCACACACTCAGATCTTAACCCCAGTGTGCTGAAAGTGTCAAAACATGTTTTTCAGCAGAAATAAACATGTTTCTGCAAGTTTGGTCAAACCCATGTAAGTTATGGGGCAGTAACAGTACACTCTGCAAAACGTGTTTTTCAGCCCGAAATAAACGCGTTTTTTCAGACAACTGAATCCCCATGTAGCAGCAAGGCTCAGAAGAGCCCACACACTCAGATCTTAACCCCAGTGTGCTGAAAGTGTCAAAACATGTTTTTCAGCAGAAATAAACATGTTTCTGCAAGTTTGGTCAACCCCATGTAAGTTATGGGGCAGTAACAGTACACTTTTCAAAACGTGTTTTTCAGCCCGAAATAAACGCGTTTTTTCAGACAACTGAATACCCATGTAGCAGCAAGGCTCAGAAGAGCCCACACACTCAGATCTTAACCCCAGTGTGCTGAAAGTGTCAAAACATGTTTTTCAGCAGAAATAAACATGTTTCTGCAAGTTTGGTCAACCCCATGTAAGTTATGGGGCAGTAACAGTACACTTTTCAAAACGTGTTTTTCAGCCCGAAATAAACGCGTTTTTTCAGACAACTGAATCCCCATGTAGCAACAAGGCTCAGAAGAGCCCACACACTCAGATCTTAACCCCAGTGTGCTGAAAGTGTCAAAACATGTTTTTCAGCAGAAATAAACATGTTTCTGCAAGTTTGGTCAACCCCATGTAAGTTATGGGGCAGTAACAGTACACTTTTCAAAACGTGTTTTTCAGCCCGAAATAAACACGTTTTTTCAGACAACTGAATACCCATGTAGCAGCAAGGCTCAGAAGAGCCCACACACTCAGATCTTAACCCCAGTGTGCTGAAAGTGTCAAAACATGTTTTTCAGCAGAAATAAACATGTTTCTGCAAGTTTGGTCAACCCCATGTAAGTTATGGGGCAGTAACAGTACACTTTTCAAAACGTGTTTTTCAGCCCGAAATAAACGCGTTTTTTCAGACAACTGAATACCCATGTAGCAGCAAGGCTCAGAAGAGCCCACACACTCAGATCTTAACCCCAGTGTGCAGAAAGGGTCAAAACGTGTTTTTCAGCAGAAATAAACATGTTTCTGCAAGTTTGGTCAACCCCATGTAAGTTATGGGGCAGTAACAGTACACTCTGCAAAACGTGTTTTTCAGCCCGAAATAAACGCGTTTTTTCAGACAACTGAATCCCCATGTAGCAGCAAGGCTCAGAAGAGCCCACACACTCAGATCTTAACCCCAGTGTGCTGAAAGTGTCAAAACATGTTTTTCAGCAGAAATAAACATGTTTCTGCAAGTTTGGTCAAACCCATGTAAGTTATGGGGCAGTAACAGTACACTCTGCAAAACGTGTTTTTCAGCCCGAAATAAACGCGTTTTTTCAGACAACTGAATCCCCATGTAGCAGCAAGGCTCAGAAGAGCCCACACACTCAGATCTTAACCCCAGTGTGCTGAAAGTGTCAAAACATGTTTTTCAGCAGAAATAAACATGTTTCTGCAAGTTTGGTCAACCCATGTAAGTTATGGGGCAGTAACAGTACACTTTTCAAAACGTGTTTTTCAGCCCGAAATAAACGCGTTTTTTCAGACAACTGAATACCCATGTAGCAGCAAGGCTCAGAAGAGCCCACACACTCAGATCTTAACCCCAGTGTGCAGAAAGGGTCAAAACGTGTTTTTCAGCAGAAATAAACATGTTTCTGCAAGTTTGGTCAACCCCATGTAAGTTATGGGGCAGTAACAGTACACTCTGCAAAACGTGTTTTTCAGCCCGAAATAAACGCGTTTTTTCAGACAACTGAATCCCCATGTAGCAGCAAGGCTCAGAAGAGCCCACACACTCAGATCTTAACCCCAGTGTGCTGAAAGTGTCAAAACATGTTTTTCAGCAGAAATAAACATGTTTCTGCAAGTTTGGTCAACCCCATGTAAGTTATGGGGCAGTAACAGTACACTTTTCAAAACGTGTTTTTCAGCCCGAAATAAACGCGTTTTTTCAGACAACTGAATACCCATGTAGCAGCAAGGCTCAGAAGAGCCCACACACTCAGATCTTAACCCCAGTGTGCTGAAAGTGTCAAAACATGTTTTTCAGCAGAAATAAACATGTTTCTGCAAGTTTGGTCAACCCCATGTAAGTTATGGGGCAGTAACAGTACACTTTTCAAAACGTGTTTTTCAGCCCGAAATAAACGCGTTTTTTCAGACAACTGAATCCCCATGTAGCAACAAGGCTCAGAAGAGCCCACACACTCAGATCTTAACCCCAGTGTGCTGAAAGTGTCAAAACATGTTTTTCAGCAGAAATAAACATGTTTCTGCAAGTTTGGTCAACCCCATGTAAGTTATGGGGCAGTAACAGTACACTTTTCAAAACGTGTTTTTCAGCCCGAAATAAACGCGTTTTTTCAGACAACTGAATACCCATGTAGCAGCAAGGCTCAGAAGAGCCCACACACTCAGATCTTAACCCCAGTGTGCTGAAAGTGTCAAAACATGTTTTTCAGCAGAAATAAACATGTTTCTGCAAGTTTGGTCAACCCCATGTAAGTTATGGGGCAGTAACAGTACACTTTTCAAAACGTGTTTTTCAGCCCGAAATAAACGCGTTTTTTCAGACAACTGAATCCCCATGTAGCAACAAGGCTCAGAAGAGCCCACACACTCAGATCTTAACCCCAGTGTGCTGAAAGTGTCAAAACATGTTTTTCAGCAGAAATAAACATGTTTCTGCAAGTTTGGTCAACCCCATGTAAGTTATTGGGCAGTAACAGTACACTTTTCAAAACGTGTTTTTCAGCCCGAAATAAACGCGTTTTTTCAGACAACTGAATCCCCATGTAGCAGCAAGGCTCAGAAGAGCCCACACACTCAGATCTTAACCCCAGTGTGCAGAAAGGGTCAAAACGTGTTTTTCAGCAGAAATAAACATGTTTCTGCAAGTTTGGTCAACCCCATGTAAGTTATGGGGCAGTAACAGTACACTCTGCAAAACGTGTTTTTCAGCCCGAAATAAACGCGTTTTTTCAGACAACTGAGTCCCCATGTAGCAGCAAGGCTCAGAAGAGCCCACACACTCAGATCTTAACCCCAGTGTGCTGAAAGTGTCAAAACATGTTTTTCAGCAGAAATAAACATGTTTCTGCAAGTTTGGTCAACCCCATGTAAGTTATGGGGCAGTAACAGTACACTTTTCAAAACGTGTTTTTCAGCCCGAAATAAACGCGTTTTTTCAGACAACTGAATACCCATGTAGCAGCAAGGCTCAGAAGTGCCCACACACTCAGATCTTAACCCCAGTGTGCTGAAAGTGTCAAAACATGTTTTTCAGCAGAAATAAACATGTTTCTGCAAGTTTGGTCAAACCCATGTAAGTTATGGGGCAGTAACAGTACACTCTGCAAAACGTGTTTTTCAGCCCGAAATAAACGCGTTTTTTCAGACAACTGAATCCCCATGTAGCAGCAAGGCTCAGAAGAGCCCACACACTCAGATCTTAACCCCAGTGTGCTGAAAGTGTCAAAACATGTTTTTCAGCAGAAATAAACATGTTTCTGCAAGTTTGGTCAACCCCATGTAAGTTATGGGGCAGTAACAGTACACTTTTCAAAACGTGTTTTTCAGCCCGAAATAAACGCGTTTTTTCAGACAACTGAATACCCATGTAGCAGCAAGGCTCAGAAGAGCCCACACACTCAGATCTTAACCCCAGTGTGCTGAAAGTGTCAAAACATGTTTTTCAGCAGAAATAAACATGTTTCTGCAAGTTTGGTCAACCCCATGTAAGTTATGGGGCAGTAACAGTACACTTTTCAAAACGTGTTTTTCAGCCCGAAATAAACGCGTTTTTTCAGACAACTGAATCCCCATGTAGCAACAAGGCTCAGAAGAGCCCACACACTCAGATCTTAACCCCAGTGTGCTGAAAGTGTCAAAACGTGTTTTTCAGCAGAAATAAACATGTTTCTGCAAGTTTGGTCAACCCCATGTAAGTTATGGGGCAGTAACAGTACACTTTTCAAAACGTGTTTTTCAGCCCGAAATAAACGCGTTTTTTCAGACAACTGAATCCCCATGTAGCAACAAGGCTCAGAAGAGCCCACACACTCAGATCTTAACCCCAGTGTGCTGAAAGTGTCAAAACGTGTTTTTCAGCAGAAATAAACATGTTTCTGCAAGTTTGGTCAACCCCATGTAAGTTATGGGGCAGTAACAGTACACTTTTCAAAACGTGTTTTTCAGCCCGAAATAAACGCGTTTTTTCAGACAACTGAATACCCATGTAGCAGCAAGGCTCAGAAGAGCCCACACACTCAGATCTTAACCCCAGTGTGCTGAAAGTGTCAAAACATGTTTTTCAGCAGAAATAAACATGTTTCTGCAAGTTTGGTGAACCCCATGTAAGTTATGGGGCAGTAACAGTACACTTTTCAAAACGTGTTTTTCAGCCCGAAATAAACGCGTTTTTTCAGACAACTGAATCCCCATGTAGCAACAAGGCTCAGAAGAGCCCACACACTCAGATCTTAACCCCAGTGTGCTGAAAGTGTCAAAACATGTTTTTCAGCAGAAATAAACATGTTTCTGCAAGTTTGGTCAACCCCATGTAAGTTATTGGGCAGTAACAGTACACTTTTCAAAACATGTTTTTCAGCCCGAAATAAACGCGTTTTTTCAGACAACTGAATCCCCATGTAGCAGCAAGGCTCAGAAGAGCCCACACACTCAGATCTTAACCCCAGTGTGCAGAAAGGGTCAAAACGTGTTTTTCAGCAGAAATAAACATGTTTCTGCAAGTTTGGTCAACCCCATGTAAGTTATGGGGCAGTAACAGTACACTTTTCAAAACGTGTTTTTCAGCCCGAAATAAACGCGTTTTTTCAGACAACTGAATACCCATGTAGCAGCAAGGCTCAGAAGAGCCCACACACTCAGATCTTAACCCCAGTGTGCAGAAAGGGTCAAAACGTGTTTTTCAGCAGAAATAAACATGTTTCTGCAAGTTTGGTCAACCCCATGTAAGTTATGGGGCAGTAACAGTACACTCTGCAAAACGTGTTTTTCAGCCCGAAATAAACGCGTTTTTTCAGACAACTGAATCCCCATGTAGCAGCAAGGCTCAGAAGAGCCCACACACTCAGATCTTAACCCCAGTGTGCTGAAAGTGTCAAAACATGTTTTTCAGCAGAAATAAACATGTTTCTGCAAGTTTGGTCAACCCCATGTAAGTTATGGGGCAGTAACAGTACACTTTTCAAAACGTGTTTTTCAGCCCGAAATAAACACGTTTTTTCAGACAACTGAATCCCCATGTAGCAACAAGGCTCAGAAGAGCCCACACACTCAGATCTTAACCCCAGTGTGCTGAAAGTGTCAAAACATGTTTTTCAGCAGAAATAAACATGTTTCTGCAAGTTTGGTCAACCCCATGTAAGTTATGGGGCAGTAACAGTACACTTTTCAAAACGTGTTTTTCAGCCCGAAATAAACGCGTTTTTTCAGACAAGTGAATCCCCATGTAGCAACAAGGCTCAGAAGAGCCCACACACTCAGATCTTAACCCCAGTGTGCTGAAAGTGTCAAAACATGTTTTTCAGCAGAAATAAACATGTTTCTGCAAGTTTGGTCAACCCCATGTAAGTTATGGGGCAGTAACAGTACACTTTTCAAAACGTGTTTTTCAGCCCGAAATAAACGCGTTTTTTCAGACAACTGAATACCCATGTAGCAGCAAGGCTCAGAAGTGCCCACACACTCAGATCTTAACCCCAGTGTGCTGAAAGTGTCAAAACATGTTTTTCAGCAGAAATAAACATGTTTCTGCAAGTTTGGTCAAACCCATGTAAGTTATGGGGCAGTAACAGTACACTCTGCAAAACGTGTTTTTCAGCCCGAAATAAACGCGTTTTTTCAGACAACTGAATACCCATGTAGCAGCAAGGCTCAGAAGAGCCCACACACTCAGATCTTAACCCCAGTGTGCTGAAAGTGTCAAAACATGTTTTTCAGCAGAAATAAACATGTTTCTGCAAGTTTGGTGAACCCCATGTAAGTTATGGGGCAGTAACAGTACACTTTTCAAAACGTGTTTTTCAGCCCGAAATAAACGCGTTTTTTCAGACAACTGAATCCCCATGTAGCAACAAGGCTCAGAAGAGCCCACACACTCAGATCTTAACCCCAGTGTGCTGAAAGTGTCAAAACATGTTTTTCAGCAGAAATAAACATGTTTCTGCAAGTTTGGTCAACCCCATGTAAGTTATTGGGCAGTAACAGTACACTTTTCAAAACATGTTTTTCAGCCCGAAATAAACGCGTTTTTTCAGACAACTGAATCCCCATGTAGCAGCAAGGCTCAGAAGAGCCCACACACTCAGATCTTAACCCCAGTGTGCAGAAAGGGTCAAAACGTGTTTTTCAGCAGAAATAAACATGTTTCTGCAAGTTTGGTCAACCCCATGTAAGTTATGGGGCAGTAACAGTACACTTTTCAAAACGTGTTTTTCAGCCCGAAATAAACGCGTTTTTTCAGACAACTGAATACCCATGTAGCAGCAAGGCTCAGAAGAGCCCACACACTCAGATCTTAACCCCAGTGTGCAGAAAGGGTCAAAACGTGTTTTTCAGCAGAAATAAACATGTTTCTGCAAGTTTGGTCAACCCCATGTAAGTTATGGGGCAGTAACAGTACACTCTGCAAAACGTGTTTTTCAGCCCGAAATAAACGCGTTTTTTCAGACAACTGAATCCCCATGTAGCAGCAAGGCTCAGAAGAGCCCACACACTCAGATCTTAACCCCAGTGTGCTGAAAGTGTCAAAACATGTTTTTCAGCAGAAATAAACATGTTTTTGCAAGTTTGGTCAACCCCATGTAAGTTATGGGGCAGTAACAGTACACTTTTCAAAACGTGTTTTTCAGCCTGAAATAAACGCGTTTTTTCAGACAACTGAATACCCATGTAGCAGCAAGGCTCAGAAGAGCCCACACACTCAGATCTTAACCCCAGTGTGCTGAAAGTGTCAAAACATGTTTTTCAGCAGAAATAAACATGTTTCTGCAAGTTTGGTCAACCCCATGTAAGTTATGGGGCAGTAACAGTACACTTTTCAAAACGTGTTTTTCAGCCCGAAATAAACACGTTTTTTCAGACAACTGAATCCCCATGTAGCAACAAGGCTCAGAAGAGCCCACACACTCAGATCTTAACCCCAGTGTGCTGAAAGTGTCAAAACATGTTTTTCAGCAGAAATAAACATGTTTCTGCAAGTTTGGTCAACCCCATGTAAGTTATGGGGCAGTAACAGTACACTTTTCAAAACGTGTTTTTCAGCCCGAAATAAACGCGTTTTTTCAGACAAGTGAATCCCCATGTAGCAACAAGGCTCAGAAGAGCCCACACACTCAGATCTTAACCCCAGTGTGCTGAAAGTGTCAAAACATGTTTTTCAGCAGAAATAAACATGTTTCTGCAAGTTTGGTCAACCCCATGTAAGTTATGGGGCAGTAACAGTACACTTTTCAAAACGTGTTTTTCAGCCCGAAATAAACGCGTTTTTTCAGACAACTGAATACCCATGTAGCAGCAAGGCTCAGAAGTGCCCACACACTCAGATCTTAACCCCAGTGTGCTGAAAGTGTCAAAACATGTTTTTCAGCAGAAATAAACATGTTTCTGCAAGTTTGGTCAAACCCATGTAAGTTATGGGGCAGTAACAGTACACTCTGCAAAACGTGTTTTTCAGCCCGAAATAAACGCGTTTTTTCAGACAACTGAGTCCCCATGTAGCAGCAAGGCTCAGAAGAGCCCACACACTCAGATCTTAACCCCAGTGTGCTGAAAGTGTCAAAACATGTTTTTCAGCAGAAATAAACATGTTTCTGCAAGTTTGGTCAACCCCATGTAAGTTATGGGGCAGTAACAGTACACTTTTCAAAACGTGTTTTTCAGCCCGAAATAAACGCGTTTTTTCAGACAACTGAATACCCATGTAGCAGCAAGGCTCAGAAGAGCCCACACACTCAGATCTTAACCCCAGTGTGCTGAAAGTGTCAAAACATGTTTTTCAGCAGAAATAAACATGTTTCTGCAAGTTTGGTCAACCCCATGTAAGTTATGGGGCAGTAACAGTACACAGTACACTTTTCAAAACGTGTTTTTCAGCCCGAAATAAACGCGTTTTTTCAGACAACTGAATCCCCATGTAGCAACAAGGCTCAGAAGAGCCCACACACTCAGATCTTAACCCCAGTGTGCTGAAAGTATCAAAACATGTTTTTCAGCAGAAATAAACATGTTTCTGCAAGTTTGGTCAACCCCATGTAAGTTATGGGGCAGTAACAGTACACTTTTCAAAACGTGTTTTTCAGCCCGAAATAAACGCGTTTTTTCAGACAACTGAATCCCCATGTAGCAACAAGGCTCAGAAGAGCCCACACACTCAGATCTTAACCCCAGTGTGCTGAAAGTGTCAAAACATGTTTTTCAGCAGAAATAAACATGTTTCTGCAAGTTTGGTCAACCCCATGTAAGTTATGGGGCAGTAACAGTACACTTTTCAAAACGTGTTTTTCAGCCCGAAATAAACGCGTTTTTTCAGACAACTGAATCCCCATGTAGCAACAAGGCTCAGAAGAGCCCACACACTCAGATCTTAACCCCAGTGTGCTGAAAGTGTCAAAACATGTTTTTCAGCAGAAATAAACATGTTTCTGCAAGTTTGGTCAACCCCATGTAAGTTATGGGGCAGTAACAGTACACTTTTCAAAACGTGTTTTTCAGCCCGAAATAAACGCGTTTTTTCAGACAACTGAATACCCATGTAGCAGCAAGGCTCAGAAGAGCCCACACACTCAGATCTTAACCCCAGTGTGCTGAAAGTATCAAAACATGTTTTTCAGCAGAAATAAACATGTTTCTGCAAGTTTGGTCAACCCCATGTAAGTTATGGGGCAGTAACAGTACACTTTTCAAAACGTGTTTTTCAGCCCGAAATAAACGCGTTTTTTCAGACAACTGAATCCCCATGTAGCAACAAGGCTCAGAAGAGCCCACACACTCAGATCTTAACCCCAGTGTGCTGAAAGTGTCAAAACATGTTTTTCAGCAGAAATAAACATGTTTCTGCAAGTTTGGTCAACCCCATGTAAGTTATGGGGCAGTAACAGTACACTTTTCAAAACGTGTTTTTCAGCCCGAAATAAACGCGTTTTTTCAGACAACTGAATACCCATGTAGCAGCAAGGCTCAGAAGTGCCCACACACTCAGATCTTAACCCCAGTGTGCTGAAAGTGTCAAAACGTGTTTTTCAGCAGAAATAAACATGTTTCTGCAAGTTTGGTCAACCCCATGTAAGTTATGGGGCAGTAACAGTACACTCTGCAAAACGTGTTTTTCAGCCCGAAATAAACGCGTTTTTTCAGACAACTGAATCCCCATGTAGCAGCAAGGCTCAGAAGAGCCCACACACTCAGATCTTAACCCCAGTGTGCTGAAAGTGTCAAAACATGTTTTTCAGCAGAAATAAACATGTTTCTGCAAGTTTGGTCAACCCCATGTAAGTTATGGGGCAGTAACAGTACACTTTTCAAAACGTGTTTTTCAGCCCGAAATAAACGCGTTTTTTCAGACAACTGAATCCCCATGTAGCAACAAGGCTCAGAAGAGCCCACACACTCAGATCTTAACCCCAGTGTGCTGAAAGTGTCAAAACATGTTTTTCAGCAGAAATAAACATGTTTCTGCAAGTTTGGTCAACCCCATGTAAGTTATGGGGCAGTAACAGTACACTTTTCAAAACGTGTTTTTCAGCCCGAAATAAACGCGTTTTTTCAGACAACTGAATCCCCATGTAGCAGCAAGGCTCAGAAGAGCCCACACACTCAGATCTTAACCCCAGTGTGCTGAAAGTGTCAAAACATGTTTTTCAGCAGAAATAAACATGTTTCTGCAAGTTTGGTCAACCCCATGTAAGTTATGGGGCAGTAACAGTACACTTTTCAAAACGTGTTTTTCAGCCCGAAATAAACGCGTTTTTTCAGACAACTGAATACCCATGTAGCAGCAAGGCTCAGAAGAGCCCACACACTCAGATCTTAACCCCAGTGTGCAGAAAGGGTCAAAACGTGTTTTTCAGCAGAAATAAACATGTTTCTGCAAGTTTGGTCAACCCCATGTAAGTTATGGGGCAGTAACAGTACACTCTGCAAAACGTGTTTTTCAGCCCGAAATAAACGCGTTTTTTCAGACAACTGAATCCCCATGTAGCAGCAAGGCTCAGAAGAGCCCACACACTCAGATCTTAACCCCAGTGTGCTGAAAGTGTCAAAACATGTTTTTCAGCAGAAATAAACATGTTTCTGCAAGTTTGGTCAAACCCATGTAAGTTATGGGGCAGTAACAGTACACTCTGCAAAACGTGTTTTTCAGCCCGAAATAAACGCGTTTTTTCAGACAACTGAATCCCCATGTAGCAGCAAGGCTCAGAAGAGCCCACACACTCAGATCTTAACCCCAGTGTGCTGAAAGTGTCAAACATGTTTTTCAGCAGAAATAAACATGTTTCTGCAAGTTTGGTCAACCCCATGTAAGTTATGGGGCAGTAACAGTACACTTTTCAAAACGTGTTTTTCAGCCCGAAATAAACGCGTTTTTTCAGACAACTGAATACCCATGTAGCAGCAAGGCTCAGAAGAGCCCACACACTCAGATCTTAACCCCAGTGTGCAGAAAGGGTCAAAACGTGTTTTCAGCAGAAATAAACATGTTTCTGCAAGTTTGGTCAACCCCATGTAAGTATGGGGCAGTAACAGTACACTCTGCAAAACGTGTTTTTCAGCCCGAAATAAACGCGTTTTTCAGACAACTGAATCCCCATGTAGCAGCAAGGCTCAGAAGAGCCCACACACTCAGATCTTAACCCCAGTGTGCTGAAAGTGTCAAAACATGTTTTTCAGCAGAAATAAACATGTTTCTGCAAGTTTGGTCAACCCCATGTAAGTTATGGGGCAGTAACAGTACACTTTTCAAAACGTGTTTTTCAGCCCGAAATAAACGCGTTTTTTCAGACAACTGAATACCCATGTAGCAGCAAGGCTCAGAAGAGCCCACACACTCAGATCTTAACCCCAGTGTGCTGAAAGTGTCAAAACATGTTTTTCAGCAGAAATAAACATGTTTCTGCAAGTTTGGTCAACCCCATGTAAGTTATGGGGCAGTAACAGTACACTTTTCAAAACGTGTTTTTCAGCCCGAAATAAACGCGTTTTTTCAGACAACTGAATCCCATGTAGCAACAAGGCTCAGAAGAGCCCACACACTCAGATCTTAACCCCAGTGTGCTGAAAGTGTCAAAACATGTTTTTCAGCAGAAATAAACATGTTTCTGCAAGTTTGGTCAACCCCATGTAAGTTATGGGGCAGTAACAGTACACTTTTCAAAACGTGTTTTTCAGCCCGAAATAAACGCGTTTTTTCAGACAACTGAATACCCATGTAGCAGCAAGGCTCAGAAGAGCCCACACACTCAGATCTTAACCCCAGTGTGCTGAAAGTGTCAAAACATGTTTTTCAGCAGAAATAAACATGTTTCTGCAAGTTTGGTCAACCCCATGTAAGTTATGGGGCAGTAACAGTACACTTTTCAAAACGTGTTTTTCAGCCCGAAATAAACGCGTTTTTTCAGACAACTGAATCCCCATGTAGCAACAAGGCTCAGAAGAGCCCACACACTCAGATCTTAACCCCAGTGTGCTGAAAGTGTCAAAACATGTTTTTCAGCAGAAATAAACATGTTTCTGCAAGTTTGGTCAACCCCATGTAAGTTATTGGGCAGTAACAGTACACTTTTCAAAACGTGTTTTTCAGCCCGAAATAAACGCGTTTTTTCAGACAACTGAATCCCCATGTAGCAGCAAGGCTCAGAAGAGCCCACACACTCAGATCTTAACCCCAGTGTGCAGAAAGGGTCAAAACGTGTTTTTCAGCAGAAATAAACATGTTTCTGCAAGTTTGGTCAACCCCATGTAAGTTATGGGGCAGTAACAGTACACTCTGCAAAACGTGTTTTTCAGCCCGAAATAAACGCGTTTTTTTCAGACAACTGAATCCCCATGTAGCAGCAAGGCTCAGAAGAGCCCACACACTCAGATCTTAACCCCAGTGTGCTGAAAGTATCAAAACATGTTTTTCAGCAGAAATAAACATGTTTCTGCAAGTTTGGTCAACCCCATGTAAGTTATGGGGCAGTAACAGTACACTTTTCAAAACGTGTTTTTCAGCCCGAAATAAACGCGTTTTTTCAGACAACTGAATCCCCATGTAGCAACAAGGCTCAGAAGAGCCACACACTCAGATCTTAACCCCAGTGTGCTGAAAGTGTCAAAACGTGTTTTTCAGCAGAAATAAACATGTTTCTGCAAGTTTGGTCAACCCCATGTAAGTTATGGGGCAGTAACAGTACACTTTTCAAAACGTGTTTTTCAGCCCGAAATAAACGCGTTTTTTCAGACAACTGAATCCCCATGTAGCAACAAGGCTCAGAAGAGCCCACACACTCAGATCTTAACCCCAGTGTGCTGAAAGTGTCAAAACGTGTTTTTCAGCAGAAATAAACATGTTTCTGCAAGTTTGGTCAACCCCATGTAAGTTATGGGGCAGTAACAGTACACTTTCAAAACGTGTTTTTCAGCCCGAAATAAACGCGTTTTTTCAGACAACTGAATACCCATGTAGCAGCAAGGCTCAGAAGAGCCCACCACTCAGATCTTAACCCCAGTGTGCTGAAAGTGTCAAAACATGTTTTTCAGCAGAAATAAACATGTTTCTGCAAGTTTGGTGAACCCATGTAAGTTATGGGGCAGTAACAGTACACTTTTCAAAACGTGTTTTTCAGCCCGAAATAAACGCGTTTTTTCAGACAACTGAATCCCCATGTAGCAACAAGGCTCAGAAGAGCCCACACACTCAGATCTTAACCCCAGTGTGCAGAAAGGGTCAAAACGTGTTTTTCAGCAGAAATAAACATGTTTCTGCAAGTTTGGTCAACCCCATGTAAGTTATGGGGCAGTAACAGTACACTTTTCAAAACGTGTTTTTCAGCCCGAAATAAACGCGTTTTTTCAGACAACTGAATACCCATGTAGCAGCAAGGCTCAGAAGAGCCCACACACTCAGATCTTAACCCCAGTGTGCAGAAAGGTCAAAACGTGTTTTTCAGCAGAAATAAACATGTTTCTGCAAGTTTGGTCAACCCCATGTAAGTTATGGGGCAGTAACAGTACACTCTGCAAAACGTGTTTTTCAGCCCGAAATAAACGCGTTTTTTCAGACAACTGAATCCCCATGTAGCAGCAAGGCTCAGAAGAGCCCACACACTCAGATCTTAACCCCAGTGTGCTGAAAGTGTCAAAACATGTTTTTCAGCAGAAATAAACATGTTTTTGCAAGTTTGGTCAACCCCATGTAAGTTATGGGGCAGTAACAGTACACTTTTCAAAACGTGTTTTTCAGCCCGAAATAAACGCGTTTTTTCAGACAACTGAATACCCATGTAGCAGCAAGGCTCAGAAGAGCCCACACACTCAGATCTTAACCCCAGTGTGCTGAAAGTGTCAAAACATGTTTTTCAGCAGAAATAAACATGTTTCTGCAAGTTTGGTCAACCCCATGTAAGTTATGGGGCAGTAACAGTACACTTTTCAAAACGTTTTTTTCAGCCCGAAATAAACACGTTTTTTCAGACAACTGAATACCCATGTAGCAACAAGGCTCAGAAGAGCCCACACACTCAGATCTTAACCCCAGTGTGCTGAAAGTGTCAAAACATGTTTTTCAGCAGAAATAAACATGTTTCTGCAAGTTTGGTCAACCCCATGTAAGTTATGGGGCAGTAACAGTACACTTTTCAAAACGTGTTTTTCAGCCCGAAATAAACGCGTTTTTTCAGACAAGTGAATCCCCATGTAGCAACAAGGCTCAGAAGAGCCCACACACTCAGATCTTAACCCCAGTGTGCTGAAAGTGTCAAAACATGTTTTTCAGCAGAAATAAACATGTTTCTGCAAGTTTGGTCAACCCCATGTAAGTTATGGGGCAGTAACAGTACACTTTTCAAAACGTGTTTTTCAGCCCCGAAATAAACGCGTTTTTTCAGACAACTGAATACCCATGTAGCAGCAAGGCTCAGAAGTGCCCACACACTCAGATCTTAACCCCAGTGTGCTGAAAGTGTCAAAACATGTTTTTCAGCAGAAATAAACATGTTTCTGCAAGTTTGGTCAAACCCATGTAAGTTATGGGGCAGTAACAGTACACTCTGCAAAACGTGTTTTTCAGCCCGAAATAAACGCGTTTTTTCAGACAACTGAATACCCATGTAGCAGCAAGGCTCAGAAGAGCCCACACACTCAGATCTTAACCCCAGTGTGCTGAAAGTGTCAAAAACATGTTTTTCAGCAGAAATAAACATGTTTCTGCAAGTTTGGTGAACCCCATGTAAGTTATGGGGCAGTAACAGTACACTTTCAAAACGTGTTTTTCAGCCCGAAATAAACGCGTTTTTTCAGACAACTGAATCCCCATGTAGCAACAAGGCTCAGAAGAGCCCACACACTCAGATCTTAACCCCAGTGTGCTGAAAGTGTCAAAACATGTTTTTCAGCAGAAATAAACATGTTTCTGCAAGTTTGGTCAACCCCATGTAAGTTATGGGGCAGTAACAGTACACTTTTCAAAACGTTTTTTTCAGCCCGAAATAAACACGTTTTTTCAGACAACTGAATCCCCATGTAGCAACAAGGCTCAGAAGAGCCCACACACTCAGATCTTAACCCCAGTGTGCTGAAAGTGTCAAAACATGTTTTTCAGCAGAAATAAACATGTTTCTGCAAGTTTGGTCAACCCCATGTAAGTTATGGGGCAGTAACAGTACACTTTTCAAAACGTGTTTTTCAGCCCGAAATAAACGCGTTTTTTCAGACAAGTGAATCCCCATGTAGCAACAAGGCTCAGAAGAGCCCACACACTCAGATCTTAACCCCAGTGTGCTGAAAGTGTCAAAACATGTTTTTCAGCAGAAATAAACATGTTTCTGCAAGTTTGGTCAACCCCATGTAAGTTATGGGGCAGTAACAGTACACTTTTCAAAACGTGTTTTTCAGCCCGAAATAAACGCGTTTTTCAGACAACTGAATACCCATGTAGCAGCAAGGCTCAGAAGTGCCCACACACTCAGATCTTAACCCCAGTGTGCTGAAAGTGTCAAAACATGTTTTTCAGCAGAAATAAACATGTTTCTGCAAGTTTGGTCAAACCCCATGTAAGTTATGGGGCAGTAACAGTACACTCTGCAAAACGTGTTTTTCAGCCCGAAATAAACGCGTTTTTTCAGACAACTGAATACCCATGTAGCAGCAAGGCTCAGAAGAGCCCACACACTCAGATCTTAACCCCAGTGTGCTGAAAAGTGTCAAAACATGTTTTTCAGCAGAAATAAACATGTTTCTGCAAGTTTGGTGAACCCCATGTAAGTTATGGGGCAGTAACAGTACACCTTTCAAAACGTGTTTTCAGCCCGAAATAAACCGCGTTTTTTCAGACAACTGAATCCCCATGTAGCAACAAGGCTCAGAAGAGCCCACACACTCAGATCTTAACCCCAGTGTGCTGAAAGTGTCAAAACATGTTTTTCAGCAGAAAATAAACATGTTTCTGCAAGTTTGGTCAACCCCATGTAAGTTATGGGCAGTAACAGTACACTTTTCAAAACGTTTTTTTCAGCCCGAAATAAACACGTTTTTTCAGACAACTGAATCCCCATGTAGCAACAAGGCTCAGAAGAGCCCACACACTCAGATCTTAACCCCAGTGTGCTGAAAGTGTCAAAACATGTTTTTCAGCAGAAATAAACATGTTTCTGCAAGTTTGGTCAACCCCATGTAAGTTATGGGGCAGTAACAGTACACTTTTCAAAACGTGTTTTTCAGCCCGAAATAAACGCGTTTTTTCAGACAAGTGAATCCCCATGTAGCAACAAGGCTCAGAAGAGCCCACACACTCAGATCTTAACCCCAGTGTGCTGAAAGTGTCAAAACATGTTTTTCAGCAGAAATAAACATGTTTCTGCAAGTTTGGTCAACCCCATGTAAGTTATGGGGCAGTAACAGTACACTTTTCAAAACGTGTTTTTCAGCCCGAAATAAACGCGTTTTTTCAGACAACTGAATACCCATGTAGCAGCAAGGCTCAGAAGTGCCCACACACTCAGATCTTAACCCCAGTGTGCTGAAAGTGTCAAAACATGTTTTTCAGCAGAAATAAACATGTTTCTGCAAGTTTGGTCAAACCCATGTAAGTTATGGGGCAGTAACAGTACACTCTGCAAAACGTGTTTTTCAGCCCGAAATAAACGCGTTTTTTCAGACAACTGAATCCCCATGTAGCAGCAAGGCTCAGAAGAGCCCACACACTCAGATCTTAACCCCAGTGTGCTGAAAGTGTCAAAACATGTTTTTCAGCAGAAATAAACATGTTTCTGCAAGTTTGGTGAACCCCATGTAAGTTATGGGGCAGTAACAGTACACTTTTCAAAACGTGTTTTTCAGCCCGAAATAAACGCGTTTTTTCAGACAACTGAATCCCCATGTAGCAACAAGGCTCAGAAGAGCCCACACACTCAGATCTTAACCCCAGTGTGCTGAAAGTGTCAAAACATGTTTTTCAGCAGAAATAAACATGTTTCTGCAAGTTTGGTCAACCCCATGTAAGTTATGGGGCAGTAACAGTACACTTTTCAAAACGTTTTTTTCAGCCCGAAATAAACACGTTTTTTCAGACAACTGAATCCCCATGTAGCAACAAGGCTCAGAAGAGCCCACACACTCAGATCTTAACCCCAGTGTGCTGAAAGTGTCAAAACATGTTTTTCAGCAGAAATAAACATGTTTCTGCAAGTTTGGTCAACCCCATGTAAGTTATGGGGCAGTAACAGTACACTTTTCAAAACGTGTTTTTCAGCCCGAAATAAACGCGTTTTTTCAGACAAGTGAATCCCCATGTAGCAACAAGGCTCAGAAGAGCCCACACACTCAGATCTTAACCCCAGTGTGCTGAAAGTGTCAAAACATGTTTTTCAGCAGAAATAAACATGTTTCTGCAAGTTTGGTCAACCCCATGTAAGTTATGGGGCAGTAACAGTACACTTTTCAAAACGTGTTTTTCAGCCCGAAATAAACGCGTTTTTTCAGACAACTGAATACCCATGTAGCAGCAAGGCTCAGAAGTGCCCACACACTCAGATCTTAACCCCAGTGTGCTGAAAGTGTCAAAACATGTTTTTCAGCAGAAATAAACATGTTTCTGCAAGTTTGGTCAAACCCATGTAAGTTATGGGGCAGTAACAGTACACTCTGCAAAACGTGTTTTTCAGCCCGAAATAAACGCGTTTTTTCAGACAACTGAATACCCATGTAGCAGCAAGGCTCAGAAGAGCCCACACACTCAGATCTTAACCCCAGTGTGCTGAAAGTGTCAAAACATGTTTTTCAGTAGAAATAAACATGTTTCTGCAAGTTTGGTGAACCCCATGTAAGTTATGGGGCAGTAACAGTACACTTTTCAAAACGTGTTTTTCAGCCCGAAATAAACGCGTTTTTTCAGACAACTGAATCCCCATGTAGCAACAAGGCTCAGAAGAGCCCACACACTCAGATCTTAACCCCAGTGTGCTGAAAGTGTCAAAACATGTTTTTCAGCAGAAATAAACATGTTTCTGCAAGTTTGGTCAACCCCATGTAAGTTATTGGGCAGTAACAGTACACTTTTCAAAACATGTTTTTCAGCCCGAAATAAACGCGTTTTTTCAGACAACTGAATCCCCATGTAGCAGCAAGGCTCAGAAGAGCCCACACACTCAGATCTTAACCCCAGTGTGCAGAAAGGGTCAAAACGTGTTTTTCAGCAGAAATAAACATGTTTCTGCAAGTTTGGTCAACCCCATGTAAGTTATGGGGCAGTAACAGTACACTTTTCAAAACGTGTTTTTCAGCCCGAAATAAACGCGTTTTTTCAGACAACTGAATACCCATGTAGCAGCAAGGCTCAGAAGAGCCCACACACTCAGATCTTAACCCCAGTGTGCAGAAAGGGTCAAAACGTGTTTTTCAGCAGAAATAAACATGTTTCTGCAAGTTTGGTCAACCCCATGTAAGTTATGGGGCAGTAACAGTACACTCTGCAAAACGTGTTTTTCAGCCCGAAATAAACGCGTTTTTTCAGACAACTGAATCCCCATGTAGCAGCAAGGCTCAGAAGAGCCCACACACTCAGATCTTAACCCCAGTGTGCTGAAAGTGTCAAAACATGTTTTTCAGCAGAAATAAACATGTTTTTGCAAGTTTGGTCAACCCCATGTAAGTTATGGGGCAGTAACAGTACACTTTTCAAAACGTGTTTTTCAGCCCGAAATAAACGCGTTTTTTCAGACAACTGAATACCCATGTAGCAGCAAGGCTCAGAAGAGCCCACACACTCAGATCTTAACCCCAGTGTGCTGAAAGTGTCAAAACATGTTTTTCAGCAGAAATAAACATGTTTCTGCAAGTTTGGTCAACCCCATGTAAGTTATGGGGCAGTAACAGTACACTTTTCAAAACGTGTTTTTCAGCCCGAAATAAACACGTTTTTTCAGACAACTGAATCCCCATGTAGCAACAAGGCTCAGAAGAGCCCACACACTCAGATCTTAACCCCAGTGTGCTGAAAGTGTCAAAACATGTTTTTCAGCAGAAATAAACATGTTTCTGCAAGTTTGGTCAACCCCATGTAAGTTATGGGGCAGTAACAGTACACTTTTCAAAACGTGTTTTTCAGCCCGAAATAAACGCGTTTTTTCAGACAAGTGAATCCCCATGTAGCAACAAGGCTCAGAAGAGCCCACACACTCAGATCTTAACCCCAGTGTGCTGAAAGTGTCAAAACATGTTTTTCAGCAGAAATAAACATGTTTCTGCAAGTTTGGTCAACCCCATGTAAGTTATGGGGCAGTAACAGTACACTTTTCAAAACGTGTTTTTCAGCCCGAAATAAACGCGTTTTTTCAGACAACTGAATACCCATGTAGCAGCAAGGCTCAGAAGTGCCCACACACTCAGATCTTAACCCCAGTGTGCTGAAAGTGTCAAAACATGTTTTTCAGCAGAAATAAACATGTTTCTGCAAGTTTGGTCAAACCCATGTAAGTTATGGGGCAGTAACAGTACACTCTGCAAAACGTGTTTTTCAGCCCGAAATAAACGCGTTTTTTCAGACAACTGAGTCCCCATGTAGCAGCAAGGCTCAGAAGAGCCCACACACTCAGATCTTAACCCCAGTGTGCTGAAAGTGTCAAAACATGTTTTTCAGCAGAAATAAACATGTTTCTGCAAGTTTGGTCAACCCCATGTAAGTTATGGGGCAGTAACAGTACACTTTTCAAAACGTGTTTTTCAGCCCGAAATAAACGCGTTTTTTCAGACAACTGAATACCCATGTAGCAGCAAGGCTCAGAAGAGCCCACACACTCAGATCTTAACCCCAGTGTGCTGAAAGTGTCAAAACATGTTTTTCAGCAGAAATAAACATGTTTCTGCAAGTTTGGTCAACCCCATGTAAGTTATGGGGCAGTAACAGTACACTTTTCAAAACGTGTTTTTCAGCCCGAAATAAACGCGTTTTTTCAGACAACTGAATCCCCATGTAGCAACAAGGCTCAGAAGAGCCCACACACTCAGATCTTAACCCCAGTGTGCTGAAAGTATCAAAACATGTTTTTCAGCAGAAATAAACATGTTTCTGCAAGTTTGGTCAACCCCATGTAAGTTATGGGGCAGTAACAGTACACTTTTCAAAACGTGTTTTTCAGCCCGAAATAAACGCGTTTTTTCAGACAACTGAATCCCCATGTAGCAACAAGGCTCAGAAGAGCCCACACACTCAGATCTTAACCCCAGTGTGCTGAAAGTGTCAAAACATGTTTTTCAGCAGAAATAAACATGTTTCTGCAAGTTTGGTCAACCCCATGTAAGTTATGGGGCAGTAACAGTACACTTTTCAAAACGTGTTTTTCAGCCCGAAATAAACGCGTTTTTTCAGACAACTGAATCCCCATGTAGCAACAAGGCTCAGAAGAGCCCACACACTCAGATCTTAACCCCAGTGTGCTGAAAGTGTCAAAACATGTTTTTCAGCAGAAATAAACATGTTTCAGCAAGTTTGGTCAACCCCATGTAAGTTATGGGGCAGTAACAGTACACTTTTCAAAACGTGTTTTTCAGCCCGAAATAAACGCGTTTTTTCAGACAACTGAATACCCATGTAGCAGCAAGGCTCAGAAGAGCCCACACACTCAGATCTTAACCCCAGTGTGCTGAAAGTATCAAAACATGTTTTTCAGCAGAAATAAACATGTTTCTGCAAGTTTGGTCAACCCCATGTAAGTTATGGGGCAGTAACAGTACACTTTTCAAAACGTGTTTTTCAGCCCGAAATAAACGCGTTTTTTCAGACAACTGAATCCCCATGTAGCAACAAGGCTCAGAAGAGCCCACACACTCAGATCTTAACCCCAGTGTGCTGAAAGTGTCAAAACATGTTTTTCAGCAGAAATAAACATGTTTCTGCAAGTTTGGTCAACCCCATGTAAGTTATGGGGCAGTAACAGTACACTTTTCAAAACGTGTTTTTCAGCCCGAAATAAACGCGTTTTTTCAGACAACTGAATACCCATGTAGCAGCAAGGCTCAGAAGTGCCCACACACTCAGATCTTAACCCCAGTGTGCTGAAAGTGTCAAAACGTGTTTTTCAGCAGAAATAAACATGTTTCTGCAAGTTTGGTCAACCCCATGTAAGTTATGGGGCAGTAACAGTACACTCTGCAAAACGTGTTTTTCAGCCCGAAATAAACGCGTTTTTTCAGACAACTGAATCCCCATGTAGCAGCAAGGCTCAGAAGAGCCCACACACTCAGATCTTAACCCCAGTGTGCTGAAATTGTCAAAACATGTTTTTCAGCAGAAATAAACATGTTTCTGCAAGTTTGGTCAACCCCATGTAAGTTATGGGGCAGTAACAGTACACTTTTCAAAACGTGTTTTTCAGCCCGAAATAAACGCGTTTTTTCAGACAACTGAATCCCCATGTAGCAACAAGGCTCAGAAGAGCCCACACACTCAGATCTTAACCCCAGTGTGCTGAAAGTGTCAAAACATGTTTTTCAGCAGAAATAAACATGTTTCTGCAAGTTTGGTCAACCC
Source organism: Lepisosteus oculatus (assembly GCF_040954835.1). Taxonomy (NCBI): domain Eukaryota; kingdom Metazoa; phylum Chordata; class Actinopteri; order Semionotiformes; family Lepisosteidae; genus Lepisosteus; species Lepisosteus oculatus. The sequence continues at coordinate 29,351 of NW_027168151.1, forward strand.
CATGTAAGTTATGGGGCAGTAACAGTACACTTTTCAAAACGTGTTTTTCAGCCCGAAATAAACGCGTTTTTTCAGACAACTGAATCCCCATGTAGCAGCAAGGCTCAGAAGAGCCCACACACTCAGATCTTAACCCCAGTGTGCTGAAAGTGTCAAAACATGTTTTTCAGCAGAAATAAACATGTTTCTGCAAGTTTGGTCAACCCCATGTAAGTTATTGGGCAGTAACAGTACACTTTTCAAAACGTGTTTTTCAGCCCGAAATAAACGCGTTTTTTCAGACAACTGAATCCCCATGTAGCAACAAGGCTCAGAAGAGCCCACACACTCAGATCTTAACCCCAGTGTGCAGAAAGGGTCAAAACGTGTTTTTCAGCAGAAATAAACATGTTTCTGCAAGTTTGGTCAACCCCATGTAAGTTATGGGGCAGTAACAGTACACTCTGCAAAACGTGTTTTTCAGCCCGAAATAAACGCGTTTTTTCAGACAACTGAATCCCCATGTAGCAACAAGGCTCAGAAGAGCCCACACACTCAGATCTTAACCCCAGTGTGCTGAAAGTGTCAAAACATGTTTTTCAGCAGAAATAAACATGTTTCTGCAAGTTTGGTCAACCCCATGTAAGTTATGGGGCAGTAACAGTACACTTTTCAAAACGTGTTTTTCAGCCCGAAATAAACGCGTTTTTTCAGACAACTGAATCCCCATGTAGCAACAAGGCTCAGAAGAGCCCACACACTCAGATCTTAACCCCAGTGTGCTGAAAGTGTCAAAATATGTTTTTCAGCAGAAATAAACATGTTTCTGCAAGTTTGGTCAACCCCATGTAAGTTATTGGGCAGTAACAGTACACTTTTCAAAACGTGTTTTTCAGCCCGAAATAAACGCGTTTTTTCAGACAACTGAATCCCCATGTAGCAGCAAGGCTCAGAAGAGCCCACACACTCAGATCTTAACCCCAGTGTGCAGAAAGGGTCAAAACGTGTTTTTCAGCAGAAATAAACATGTTTCTGCAAGTTTGGTCAACCCCATGTAAGTTATGGGGCAGTAACAGTACACTCTGCAAAACGTGTTTTTCAGCCCGAAATAAACGCGTTTTTTCAGACAAGTGAATCCCCATGTAGCAACAAGGCTCAGAAGAGCCCACACACTCAGATCTTAACCCCAGTGTGCTGAAAGTGTCAAAACATGTTTTTCAGCAGAAATAAACATGTTTCTGCAAGTTTGGTCAACCCCATGTAAGTTATGGGGCAGTAACAGTACACTTTTCAAAACGTGTTTTTCAGCCCGAAATAAACGCGTTTTTTCAGACAACTGAATCCCCATGTAGCAGCAAGGCTCAGAAGTGCCCACACACTCAGATCTTAACCCCAGTGTGCTGAAAGTGTCAAAACATGTTTTTCAGCAGAAATAAACATGTTTCTGCAAGTTTGGTCAAACCCATGTAAGTTATGGGGCAGTAACAGTACACTCTGCAAAACGTGTTTTTCAGCCCGAAATAAACGCGTTTTTTCAGACAACTGAATACCCATGTAGCAGCAAGGCTCAGAAGAGCCCACACACTCAGATCTTAACCCCAGTGTGCTGAAAGTGTCAAAACATGTTTTTCAGCAGAAATAAACATGTTTCTGCAAGTTTGGTGAACCCCATGTAAGTTATGGGGCAGTAACAGTACACTTTTCAAAACGTGTTTTTCAGCCCGAAATAAACGCGTTTTTTCAGACAACTGAATCCCCATGTAGCAACAAGGCTCAGAAGAGCCCACACACTCAGATCTTAACCCCAGTGTGCTGAAAGTGTCAAAACATGTTTTTCAGCAGAAATAAACATGTTTCTGCAAGTTTGGTCAACCCCATGTAAGTTATGGGGCAGTAACAGTACACTTTTCAAAACGTTTTTTTCAGCCCGAAATAAACACGTTTTTTCAGACAACTGAATCCCCATGTAGCAACAAGGCTCAGAAGAGCCCACACACTCAGATCTTAACCCCAGTGTGCTGAAAGTGTCAAAACATGTTTTTCAGCAGAAATAAACATGTTTCTGCAAGTTTGGTCAACCCCATGTAAGTTATGGGGCAGTAACAGTACACTTTTCAAAACGTGTTTTTCAGCCCGAAATAAACGCGTTTTTTCAGACAAGTGAATCCCCATGTAGCAACAAGGCTCAGAAGAGCCCACACACTCAGATCTTAACCCCAGTGTGCTGAAAGTGTCAAAACATGTTTTTCAGCAGAAATAAACATGTTTCTGCAAGTTTGGTCAACCCCATGTAAGTTATGGGGCAGTAACAGTACACTTTTCAAAACGTGTTTTTCAGCCCGAAATAAACGCGTTTTTTCAGACAACTGAATACCCATGTAGCAGCAAGGCTCAGAAGTGCCCACACACTCAGATCTTAACCCCAGTGTGCTGAAAGTGTCAAAACATGTTTTTCAGCAGAAATAAACATGTTTCTGCAAGTTTGGTCAAACCCATGTAAGTTATGGGGCAGTAACAGTACACTCTGCAAAACGTGTTTTTCAGCCCGAAATAAACGCGTTTTTTCAGACAACTGAATACCCATGTAGCAGCAAGGCTCAGAAGAGCCCACACACTCAGATCTTAACCCCAGTGTGCTGAAAGTGTCAAAACATGTTTTTCAGCAGAAATAAACATGTTTCTGCAAGTTTGGTGAACCCCATGTAAGTTATGGGGCAGTAACAGTACACTTTTCAAAACGTGTTTTTCAGCCCGAAATAAACGCGTTTTTTCAGACAACTGAATCCCCATGTAGCAACAAGGCTCAGAAGAGCCCACACACTCAGATCTTAACCCCAGTGTGCTGAAAGTGTCAAAACATGTTTTTCAGCAGAAATAAACATGTTTCTGCAAGTTTGGTCAACCCCATGTAAGTTATGGGGCAGTAACAGTACACTTTTCAAAACGTTTTTTTCAGCCCGAAATAAACACGTTTTTTCAGACAACTGAATCCCCATGTAGCAACAAGGCTCAGAAGAGCCCACACACTCAGATCTTAACCCCAGTGTGCTGAAAGTGTCAAAACATGTTTTTCAGCAGAAATAAACATGTTTCTGCAAGTTTGGTCAACCCCATGTAAGTTATGGGGCAGTAACAGTACACTTTTCAAAACGTGTTTTTCAGCCCGAAATAAACGCGTTTTTTCAGACAAGTGAATCCCCATGTAGCAACAAGGCTCAGAAGAGCCCACACACTCAGATCTTAACCCCAGTGTGCTGAAAGTGTCAAAACATGTTTTTCAGCAGAAATAAACATGTTTCTGCAAGTTTGGTCAACCCCATGTAAGTTATGGGGCAGTAACAGTACACTTTTCAAAACGTGTTTTTCAGCCCGAAATAAACGCGTTTTTTCAGACAACTGAATACCCATGTAGCAGCAAGGCTCAGAAGTGCCCACACACTCAGATCTTAACCCCAGTGTGCTGAAAGTGTCAAAACATGTTTTTCAGCAGAAATAAACATGTTTCTGCAAGTTTGGTCAAACCCATGTAAGTTATGGGGCAGTAACAGTACACTCTGCAAAACGTGTTTTTCAGCCCGAAATAAACGCGTTTTTTCAGACAACTGAATACCCATGTAGCAGCAAGGCTCAGAAGAGCCCACACACTCAGATCTTAACCCCAGTGTGCTGAAAGTGTCAAAACATGTTTTTCAGCAGAAATAAACATGTTTCTGCAAGTTTGGTGAACCCCATGTAAGTTATGGGGCAGTAACAGTACACTTTTCAAAACGTGTTTTTCAGCCCGAAATAAACGCGTTTTTTCAGACAACTGAATCCCCATGTAGCAACAAGGCTCAGAAGAGCCCACACACTCAGATCTTAACCCCAGTGTGCTGAAAGTGTCAAAACATGTTTTTCAGCAGAAATAAACATGTTTCTGCAAGTTTGGTCAACCCCATGTAAGTTATGGGGCAGTAACAGTACACTTTTCAAAACATGTTTTTCAGCCCGAAATAAACGCGTTTTTTCAGACAACTGAATCCCCATGTAGCAGCAAGGCTCAGAAGAGCCCACACACTCAGATCTTAACCCCAGTGTGCAGAAAGGGTCAAAACGTGTTTTTCAGCAGAAATAAACATGTTTCTGCAAGTTTGGTCAACCCCATGTAAGTTATGGGGCAGTAACAGTACACTTTTCAAAACGTGTTTTTCAGCCCGAAATAAACGCGTTTTTTCAGACAACTGAATACCCATGTAGCAGCAAGGCTCAGAAGAGCCCACACACTCAGATCTTAACCCCAGTGTGCAGAAAGGGTCAAAACGTGTTTTTCAGCAGAAATAAACATGTTTCTGCAAGTTTGGTCAACCCCATGTAAGTTATGGGGCAGTAACAGTACACTCTGCAAAACGTGTTTTTCAGCCCGAAATAAACGCGTTTTTTCAGACAACTGAATCCCCATGTAGCAGCAAGGCTCAGAAGAGCCCACACACTCAGATCTTAACCCCAGTGTGCTGAAAGTGTCAAAACATGTTTTTCAGCAGAAATAAACATGTTTTTGCAAGTTTGGTCAACCCCATGTAAGTTATGGGGCAGTAACAGTACACTTTTCAAAACGTGTTTTTCAGCCCGAAATAAACGCGTTTTTTCAGACAACTGAATACCCATGTAGCAGCAAGGCTCAGAAGAGCCCACACACTCAGATCTTAACCCCAGTGTGCTGAAAGTGTCAAAACATGTTTTTCAGCAGAAATAAACATGTTTCTGCAAGTTTGGTCAACCCCATGTAAGTTATGGGGCAGTAACAGTACACTTTTCAAAACGTGTTTTTCAGCCCGAAATAAACACGTTTTTTCAGACAACTGAATCCCCATGTAGCAACAAGGCTCAGAAGAGCCCACACACTCAGATCTTAACCCCAGTGTGCTGAAAGTGTCAAAACATGTTTTTCAGCAGAAATAAACATGTTTCTGCAAGTTTGGTCAAACCCATGTAAGTTATGGGGCAGTAACAGTACACTCTGCAAAACGTGTTTTTCAGCCCGAAATAAACGCGTTTTTTCAGACAACTGAGTCCCCATGTAGCAGCAAGGCTCAGAAGAGCCCACACACTCAGATCTTAACCCCAGTGTGCTGAAAGTGTCAAAACATGTTTTTCAGCAGAAATAAACATGTTTCTGCAAGTTTGGTCAACCCCATGTAAGTTATGGGGCAGTAACAGTACACTTTTCAAAACGTGTTTTTCAGCCCGAAATAAACGCGTTTTTTCAGACAACTGAATACCCATGTAGCAGCAAGGCTCAGAAGAGCCCACACACTCAGATCTTAACCCCAGTGTGCTGAAAGTGTCAAAACATGTTTTTCAGCAGAAATAAACATGTTTCTGCAAGTTTGGTCAACCCCATGTAAGTTATGGGGCAGTAACAGTACACTTTTCAAAACGTGTTTTTCAGCCCGAAATAAACGCGTTTTTTCAGACAACTGAATCCCCATGTAGCAACAAGGCTCAGAAGAGCCCACACACTCAGATCTTAACCCCAGTGTGCTGAAAGTATCAAAACATGTTTTTCAGCAGAAATAAACATGTTTCTGCAAGTTTGGTCAACCCCATGTAAGTTATGGGGCAGTAACAGTACACTTTTCAAAACGTGTTTTTCAGCCCGAAATAAACGCGTTTTTTCAGACAACTGAATCCCCATGTAGCAACAAGGCTCAGAAGAGCCCACACACTCAGATCTTAACCCCAGTGTGCTGAAAGTGTCAAAACATGTTTTTCAGCAGAAATAAACATGTTTCTGCAAGTTTGGTCAACCCCATGTAAGTTATGGGGCAGTAACAGTACACTTTTCAAAACGTGTTTTTCAGCCCGAAATAAACGCGTTTTTTCAGACAACTGAATCCCCATGTAGCAACAAGGCTCAGAAGAGCCCACACACTCAGATCTTAACCCCAGTGTGCTGAAAGTGTCAAAACATGTTTTTCAGCAGAAATAAACATGTTTCAGCAAGTTTGGTCAACCCCATGTAAGTTATGGGGCAGTAACAGTACACTTTTCAAAACGTGTTTTTCAGCCCGAAATAAACGCGTTTTTTCAGACAACTGAATACCCATGTAGCAGCAAGGCTCAGAAGAGCCCACACACTCAGATCTTAACCCCAGTGTGCTGAAAGTATCAAAACATGTTTTTCAGCAGAAATAAACATGTTTCTGCAAGTTTGGTCAACCCCATGTAAGTTATGGGGCAGTAACAGTACACTTTTCAAAACGTGTTTTTCAGCCCGAAATAAACGCGTTTTTTCAGACAACTGAATCCCCATGTAGCAACAAGGCTCAGAAGAGCCCACACACTCAGATCTTAACCCCAGTGTGCTGAAAGTGTCAAAACATGTTTTTCAGCAGAAATAAACATGTTTCTGCAAGTTTGGTCAACCCCATGTAAGTTATGGGGCAGTAACAGTACACTTTTCAAAACGTGTTTTTCAGCCCGAAATAAACGCGTTTTTTCAGACAACTGAATACCCATGTAGCAGCAAGGCTCAGAAGTGCCCACACACTCAGATCTTAACCCCAGTGTGCTGAAAGTGTCAAAACGTGTTTTTCAGCAGAAATAAACATGTTTCTGCAAGTTTGGTCAACCCCATGTAAGTTATGGGGCAGTAACAGTACACTCTGCAAAACGTGTTTTTCAGCCCGAAATAAACGCGTTTTTTCAGACAACTGAATCCCCATGTAGCAGCAAGGCTCAGAAGAGCCCACACACTCAGATCTTAACCCCAGTGTGCTGAAATTGTCAAAACATGTTTTTCAGCAGAAATAAACATGTTTCTGCAAGTTTGGTCAACCCCATGTAAGTTATGGGGCAGTAACAGTACACTTTTCAAAACGTGTTTTTCAGCCCGAAATAAACGCGTTTTTTCAGACAACTGAATCCCCATGTAGCAACAAGGCTCAGAAGAGCCCACACACTCAGATCTTAACCCCAGTGTGCTGAAAGTGTCAAAACATGTTTTTCAGCAGAAATAAACATGTTTCTGCAAGTTTGGTCAACCCCATGTAAGTTATGGGGCAGTAACAGTACACTTTTCAAAACGTGTTTTTCAGCCCGAAATAAACGCGTTTTTTCAGACAACTGAATCCCCATGTAGCAGCAAGGCTCAGAAGAGCCCACACACTCAGATCTTAACCCCAGTGTGCTGAAAGTGTCAAAACATGTTTTTCAGCAGAAATAAACATGTTTCTGCAAGTTTGGTCAACCCCATGTAAGTTATTGGGCAGTAACAGTACACTTTTCAAAACGTGTTTTTCAGCCCGAAATAAACGCGTTTTTTCAGACAACTGAATCCCCATGTAGCAACAAGGCTCAGAAGAGCCCACACACTCAGATCTTAACCCCAGTGTGCAGAAAGGGTCAAAACGTGTTTTTCAGCAGAAATAAACATGTTTCTGCAAGTTTGGTCAACCCCATGTAAGTTATGGGGCAGTAACAGTACACTCTGCAAAACGTGTTTTTCAGCCCGAAATAAACGCGTTTTTTCAGACAACTGAATACCCATGTAGCAGCAAGGCTCAGAAGAGCCCACACACTCAGATCTTAACCCCAGTGTGCTGAAAGTGTCAAAACATGTTTTTCAGCAGAAATAAACATGTTTCTGCAAGTTTGGTCAACCCCATGTAAGTTATGGGGCAGTAACAGTACACTTTTCAAAACGTGTTTTTCAGCCCGAAATAAACGCGTTTTTTCAGACAACTGAATCCCCATGTAGCAACAAGGCTCAGAAGAGCCCACACACTCAGATCTTAACCCCAGTGTGCTGAAAGTGTCAAAACATGTTTTTCAGCAGAAATAAACATGTTTCTGCAAGTTTGGTCAACCCCATGTAAGTTATGGGGCAGTAACAGTACACTTTTCAAAACGTTTTTTTCAGCCCGAAATAAACACGTTTTTTCAGACAACTGAATCCCCATGTAGCAACAAGGCTCAGAAGAGCCCACACACTCAGATCTTAACCCCAGTGTGCTGAAAGTGTCAAAACATGTTTTTCAGCAGAAATAAACATGTTTCTGCAAGTTTGGTCAACCCCATGTAAGTTATGGGGCAGTAACAGTACACTTTTCAAAACGTGTTTTTCAGCCCGAAATAAACGCGTTTTTTCAGACAAGTGAATCCCCATGTAGCAACAAGGCTCAGAAGAGCCCACACACTCAGATCTTAACCCCAGTGTGCTGAAAGTGTCAAAACATGTTTTTCAGCAGAAATAAACATGTTTCTGCAAGTTTGGTCAACCCCATGTAAGTTATGGGGCAGTAACAGTACACTTTTCAAAACGTGTTTTTCAGCCCGAAATAAACGCGTTTTTTCAGACAACTGAATACCCATGTAGCAGCAAGGCTCAGAAGTGCCCACACACTCAGATCTTAACCCCAGTGTGCTGAAAGTGTCAAAACATGTTTTTCAGCAGAAATAAACATGTTTCTGCAAGTTTGGTCAAACCCATGTAAGTTATGGGGCAGTAACAGTACACTCTGCAAAACGTGTTTTTCAGCCCGAAATAAACGCGTTTTTTCAGACAACTGAATACCCATGTAGCAGCAAGGCTCAGAAGAGCCCACACACTCAGATCTTAACCCCAGTGTGCTGAAAGTGTCAAAACATGTTTTTCAGCAGAAATAAACATGTTTCTGCAAGTTTGGTGAACCCCATGTAAGTTATGGGGCAGTAACAGTACACTTTTCAAAACGTGTTTTTCAGCCCGAAATAAACGCGTTTTTTCAGACAACTGAATCCCCATGTAGCAACAAGGCTCAGAAGAGCCCACACACTCAGATCTTAACCCCAGTGTGCTGAAAGTGTCAAAACATGTTTTTCAGCAGAAATAAACATGTTTCTGCAAGTTTGGTCAACCCCATGTAAGTTATTGGGCAGTAACAGTACACTTTTCAAAACATGTTTTTCAGCCCGAAATAAACGCGTTTTTTCAGACAACTGAATCCCCATGTAGCAGCAAGGCTCAGAAGAGCCCACACACTCAGATCTTAACCCCAGTGTGCAGAAAGGGTCAAAACGTGTTTTTCAGCAGAAATAAACATGTTTCTGCAAGTTTGGTCAACCCCATGTAAGTTATGGGGCAGTAACAGTACACTTTTCAAAACGTGTTTTTCAGCCCGAAATAAACGCGTTTTTTCAGACAACTGAATACCCATGTAGCAGCAAGGCTCAGAAGAGCCCACACACTCAGATCTTAACCCCAGTGTGCAGAAAGGGTCAAAACGTGTTTTTCAGCAGAAATAAACATGTTTCTGCAAGTTTGGTCAACCCCATGTAAGTTATGGGGCAGTAACAGTACACTCTGCAAAACGTGTTTTTCAGCCCGAAATAAACGCGTTTTTTCAGACAACTGAATCCCCATGTAGCAGCAAGGCTCAGAAGAGCCCACACACTCAGATCTTAACCCCAGTGTGCTGAAAGTGTCAAAACATGTTTTTCAGCAGAAATAAACATGTTTTTGCAAGTTTGGTCAACCCCATGTAAGTTATGGGGCAGTAACAGTACACTTTTCAAAACGTGTTTTTCAGCCCGAAATAAACGCGTTTTTTCAGACAACTGAATACCCATGTAGCAGCAAGGCTCAGAAGAGCCCACACACTCAGATCTTAACCCCAGTGTGCTGAAAGTGTCAAAACATGTTTTTCAGCAGAAATAAACATGTTTCTGCAAGTTTGGTCAACCCCATGTAAGTTATGGGGCAGTAACAGTACACTTTTCAAAACGTGTTTTTCAGCCCGAAATAAACACGTTTTTTCAGACAACTGAATCCCCATGTAGCAACAAGGCTCAGAAGAGCCCACACACTCAGATCTTAACCCCAGTGTGCTGAAAGTGTCAAAACATGTTTTTCAGCAGAAATAAACATGTTTCTGCAAGTTTGGTCAAACCCATGTAAGTTATGGGGCAGTAACAGTACACTCTGCAAAACGTGTTTTTCAGCCCGAAATAAACGCGTTTTTTCAGACAACTGAGTCCCCATGTAGCAGCAAGGCTCAGAAGAGCCCACACACTCAGATCTTAACCCCAGTGTGCTGAAAGTGTCAAAACATGTTTTTCAGCAGAAATAAACATGTTTCTGCAAGTTTGGTCAACCCCATGTAAGTTATGGGGCAGTAACAGTACACTTTTCAAAACGTGTTTTTCAGCCCGAAATAAACGCGTTTTTTCAGACAACTGAATACCCATGTAGCAGCAAGGCTCAGAAGAGCCCACACACTCAGATCTTAACCCCAGTGTGCTGAAAGTGTCAAAACATGTTTTTCAGCAGAAATAAACATGTTTCTGCAAGTTTGGTCAACCCCATGTAAGTTATGGGGCAGTAACAGTACACTTTTCAAAACGTGTTTTTCAGCCCGAAATAAACGCGTTTTTTCAGACAACTGAATCCCCATGTAGCAACAAGGCTCAGAAGAGCCCACACACTCAGATCTTAACCCCAGTGTGCTGAAAGTATCAAAACATGTTTTTCAGCAGAAATAAACATGTTTCTGCAAGTTTGGTCAACCCCATGTAAGTTATGGGGCAGTAACAGTACACTTTTCAAAACGTGTTTTTCAGCCCGAAATAAACGCGTTTTTTCAGACAACTGAATCCCCATGTAGCAACAAGGCTCAGAAGAGCCCACACACTCAGATCTTAACCCCAGTGTGCTGAAAGTGTCAAAACATGTTTTTCAGCAGAAATAAACATGTTTCTGCAAGTTTGGTCAACCCCATGTAAGTTATGGGGCAGTAACAGTACACTTTTCAAAACGTGTTTTTCAGCCCGAAATAAACGCGTTTTTTCAGACAACTGAATCCCCATGTAGCAACAAGGCTCAGAAGAGCCCACACACTCAGATCTTAACCCCAGTGTGCTGAAAGTGTCAAAACATGTTTTTCAGCAGAAATAAACATGTTTCAGCAAGTTTGGTCAACCCCATGTAAGTTATGGGGCAGTAACAGTACACTTTTCAAAACGTGTTTTTCAGCCCGAAATAAACGCGTTTTTTCAGACAACTGAATACCCATGTAGCAGCAAGGCTCAGAAGAGCCCACACACTCAGATCTTAACCCCAGTGTGCTGAAAGTATCAAAACATGTTTTTCAGCAGAAATAAACATGTTTCTGCAAGTTTGGTCAACCCCATGTAAGTTATGGGGCAGTAACAGTACACTTTTCAAAACGTGTTTTTCAGCCCGAAATAAACGCGTTTTTTCAGACAACTGAATCCCCATGTAGCAACAAGGCTCAGAAGAGCCCACACACTCAGATCTTAACCCCAGTGTGCTGAAAGTGTCAAAACATGTTTTTCAGCAGAAATAAACATGTTTCTGCAAGTTTGGTCAACCCCATGTAAGTTATGGGGCAGTAACAGTACACTTTTCAAAACGTGTTTTTCAGCCCGAAATAAACGCGTTTTTTCAGACAACTGAATACCCATGTAGCAGCAAGGCTCAGAAGTGCCCACACACTCAGATCTTAACCCCAGTGTGCTGAAAGTGTCAAAACGTGTTTTTCAGCAGAAATAAACATGTTTCTGCAAGTTTGGTCAACCCCATGTAAGTTATGGGGCAGTAACAGTACACTCTGCAAAACGTGTTTTTCAGCCCGAAATAAACGCGTTTTTTCAGACAACTGAATCCCCATGTAGCAGCAAGGCTCAGAAGAGCCCACACACTCAGATCTTAACCCCAGTGTGCTGAAATTGTCAAAACATGTTTTTCAGCAGAAATAAACATGTTTCTGCAAGTTTGGTCAACCCCATGTAAGTTATGGGGCAGTAACAGTACACTTTTCAAAACGTGTTTTTCAGCCCGAAATAAACGCGTTTTTTCAGACAACTGAATCCCCATGTAGCAACAAGGCTCAGAAGAGCCCACACACTCAGATCTTAACCCCAGTGTGCTGAAAGTGTCAAAACATGTTTTTCAGCAGAAATAAACATGTTTCTGCAAGTTTGGTCAACCCCATGTAAGTTATGGGGCAGTAACAGTACACTTTTCAAAACGTGTTTTTCAGCCCGAAATAAACGCGTTTTTTCAGACAACTGAATCCCCATGTAGCAGCAAGGCTCAGAAGAGCCCACACACTCAGATCTTAACCCCAGTGTGCTGAAAGTGTCAAAACATGTTTTTCAGCAGAAATAAACATGTTTCTGCAAGTTTGGTCAACCCCATGTAAGTTATTGGGCAGTAACAGTACACTTTTCAAAACGTGTTTTTCAGCCCGAAATAAACGCGTTTTTTCAGACAACTGAATCCCCATGTAGCAACAAGGCTCAGAAGAGCCCACACACTCAGATCTTAACCCCAGTGTGCAGAAAGGGTCAAAACGTGTTTTTCAGCAGAAATAAACATGTTTCTGCAAGTTTGGTCAACCCCATGTAAGTTATGGGGCAGTAACAGTACACTCTGCAAAACGTGTTTTTCAGCCCGAAATAAACGCGTTTTTTCAGACAACTGAATCCCCATGTAGCAACAAGGCTCAGAAGAGCCCACACACTCAGATCTTAACCCCAGTGTGCTGAAAGTGTCAAAACATGTTTTTCAGCAGAAATAAACATGTTTCTGCAAGTTTGGTCAACCCCATGTAAGTTATGGGGCAGTAACAGTACACTTTTCAAAACGTGTTTTTCAGCCCGAAATAAACGCGTTTTTTCAGACAACTGAATCCCCATGTAGCAACAAGGCTCAGAAGAGCCCACACACTCAGATCTTAACCCCAGTGTGCTGAAAGTGTCAAAACATGTTTTTCAGCAGAAATAAACATGTTTCTGCAAGTTTGGTCAACCCCATGTAAGTTATTGGGCAGTAACAGTACACTTTTCAAAACGTGTTTTTCAGCCCGAAATAAACGCGTTTTTTCAGACAACTGAATCCCCATGTAGCAGCAAGGCTCAGAAGAGCCCACACACTCAGATCTTAACCCCAGTGTGCAGAAAGGGTCAAAACGTGTTTTTCAGCAGAAATAAACATGTTTCTGCAAGTTTGGTCAACCCCATGTAAGTTATGGGGCAGTAACAGTACACTCTGCAAAACGTGTTTTTCAGCCCGAAATAAACGCGTTTTTTCAGACAACTGAATCCCCATGTAGCAGCAAGGCTCAGAAGAGCCCACACACTCAGATCTTAACCCCAGTGTGCTGAAAGTATCAAAACATGTTTTTCAGCAGAAATAAACATGTTTCTGCAAGTTTGGTCAACCCCATGTAAGTTATGGGGCAGTAACAGTACACTTTTCAAAACGTGTTTTTCAGCCCGAAATAAACGCGTTTTTTCAGACAACTGAATCCCCATGTAGCAACAAGGCTCAGAAGAGCCCACACACTCAGATCTTAACCCCAGTGTGCTGAAAGTGTCAAAACATGTTTTTCAGCAGAAATAAACATGTTTCTGCAAGTTTGGTCAACCCCATGTAAGTTATGGGGCAGTAACAGTACACTTTTCAAAACGTGTTTTTCAGCCCGAAATAAACGCGTTTTTTCAGACAACTGAATCCCCATGTAGCAACAAGGCTCAGAAGAGCCCACACACTCAGATCTTAACCCCAGTGTGCTGAAAGTGTCAAAACGTGTTTTTCAGCAGAAATAAACATGTTTCTGCAAGTTTGGTCAACCCCATGTAAGTTATGGGGCAGTAACAGTACACTTTTCAAAACGTGTTTTTCAGCCCGAAATAAACGCGTTTTTTCAGACAACTGAATCCCCATGTAGCAACAAGGCTCAGAAGAGCCCACACACTCAGATCTTAACCCCAGTGTGCTGAAAGTGTCAAAACGTGTTTTTCAGCAGAAATAAACATGTTTCTGCAAGTTTGGTCAACCCCATGTAAGTTATGGGGCAGTAACAGTACACTTTTCAAAACGTGTTTTTCAGCCCGAAATAAACGCGTTTTTTCAGACAACTGAATACCCATGTAGCAGCAAGGCTCAGAAGAGCCCACACACTCAGATCTTAACCCCAGTGTGCTGAAAGTGTCAAAACATGTTTTTCAGCAGAAATAAACATGTTTCTGCAAGTTTGGTGAACCCCATGTAAGTTATGGGGCAGTAACAGTACACTTTTCAAAACGTGTTTTTCAGCCCGAAATAAACGCGTTTTTTCAGACAACTGAATCCCCATGTAGCAGCAAGGCTCAGAAGAGCCCACACACTCAGATCTTAACCCCAGTGTGCAGAAAGGGTCAAAACGTGTTTTTCAGCAGAAATAAACATGTTTCTGCAAGTTTGGTCAACCCCATGTAAGTTATGGGGCAGTAACAGTACACTTTTCAAAACGTGTTTTTCAGCCCGAAATAAACGCGTTTTTTCAGACAACTGAATACCCATGTAGCAGCAAGGCTCAGAAGAGCCCACACACTCAGATCTTAACCCCAGTGTGCAGAAAGGGTCAAAACGTGTTTTTCAGCAGAAATAAACATGTTTCTGCAAGTTTGGTCAACCCCATGTAAGTTATGGGGCAGTAACAGTACACTCTGCAAAACGTGTTTTTCAGCCCGAAATAAACGCGTTTTTTCAGACAACTGAATCCCCATGTAGCAGCAAGGCTCAGAAGAGCCCACACACTCAGATCTTAACCCCAGTGTGCTGAAAGTGTCAAAACATGTTTTTCAGCAGAAATAAACATGTTTCTGCAAGTTTGGTCAACCCCATGTAAGTTATGGGGCAGTAACAGTACACTTTTCAAAACGTGTTTTTCAGCCCGAAATAAACGCGTTTTTCAGACAACTGAATCCCCATGTAGCAACAAGGCTCAGAAGAGCCCACACACTCAGATCTTAACCCCAGTGTGCTGAAAGTGTCAAAACATGTTTTTCAGCAGAAATAAACATGTTTCTGCAAGTTTGGTCAACCCCATGTAAGTTATGGGGCAGTAACAGTACACTTTTCAAAACGTGTTTTTCAGCCCGAAATAAACGCGTTTTTTCAGACAACTGAATACCCATGTAGCAGCAAGGCTCAGAAGTGCCCACACACTCAGATCTTAACCCCAGTGTGCTGAAAGTGTCAAAACGTGTTTTTCAGCAGAAATAAACATGTTTCTGCAAGTTTGGTCAACCCCATGTAAGTTATGGGGCAGTAACAGTACACTCTGCAAAACGTGTTTTTCAGCCCGAAATAAACGCGTTTTTTCAGACAACTGAATCCCCATGTAGCAGCAAGGCTCAGAAGAGCCCACACACTCAGATCTTAACCCCAGTGTGCTGAAAGTGTCAAAACATGTTTTTCAGCAGAAATAAACATGTTTCTGCAAGTTTGGTCAACCCCATGTAAGTTATGGGGCAGTAACAGTACACTTTTCAAAACGTGTTTTTCAGCCCGAAATAAACGCGTTTTTTCAGACAACTGAATCCCCATGTAGCAACAAGGCTCAGAAGAGCCCACACACTCAGATCTTAACCCCAGTGTGCTGAAAGTGTCAAAACATGTTTTTCAGCAGAAATAAACATGTTTCTGCAAGTTTGGTCAACCCCATGTAAGTTATGGGGCAGTAACAGTACACTTTTCAAAACGTGTTTTTCAGCCCGAAATAAACGCGTTTTTTCAGACAACTGAATCCCCATGTAGCAGCAAGGCTCAGAAGAGCCCACACACTCAGATCTTAACCCCAGTGTGCTGAAAGTGTCAAAACATGTTTTTCAGCAGAAATAAACATGTTTCTGCAAGTTTGGTCAACCCCATGTAAGTTATTGGGCAGTAACAGTACACTTTTCAAAACGTGTTTTTCAGCCCGAAATAAACGCGTTTTTTCAGACAACTGAATCCCCATGTAGCAACAAGGCTCAGAAGAGCCCACACACTCAGATCTTAACCCCAGTGTGCAGAAAGGGTCAAAACGTGTTTTTCAGCAGAAATAAACATGTTTCTGCAAGTTTGGTCAACCCCATGTAAGTTATGGGGCAGTAACAGTACACTCTGCAAAACGTGTTTTTCAGCCCGAAATAAACGCGTTTTTTCAGACAACTGAATCCCCATGTAGCAACAAGGCTCAGAAGAGCCCACACACTCAGATCTTAACCCCAGTGTGCTGAAAGTGTCAAAACATGTTTTTCAGCAGAAATAAACATGTTTCTGCAAGTTTGGTCAACCCCATGTAAGTTATGGGGCAGTAACAGTACACTCTGCAAAACGTGTTTTTCAGCCCGAAATAAACGCGTTTTTTCAGACAACTGAATCCCCATGTAGCAGCAAGGCTCAGAAGAGCCCACACACTCAGATCTTAACCCCAGTGTGCTGAAAGTGTCAAAACATGTTTTTCAGCAGAAATAAACATGTTTCTGCAAGTTTGGTCAACCCCATGTAAGTTATGGGGCAGTAACAGTACACTTTTCAAAACGTGTTTTTCAGCCCGAAATAAACGCGTTTTTTCAGACAACTGAATCCCCATGTAGCAACAAGGCTCAGAAGAGCCCACACACTCAGATCTTAACCCCAGTGTGCTGAAAGTGTCAAAACATGTTTTTCAGCAGAAATAAACATGTTTCTGCAAGTTTGGTCAACCCCATGTAAGTTATGGGGCAGTAACAGTACACTTTTCAAAACGTGTTTTTCAGCCCGAAATAAACGCGTTTTTTCAGACAACTGAATACCCATGTAGCAGCAAGGCTCAGAAGTGCCCACACACTCAGATCTTAACCCCAGTGTGCTGAAAGTGTCAAAACGTGTTTTTCAGCAGAAATAAACATGTTTCTGCAAGTTTGGTCAACCCCATGTAAGTTATGGGGCAGTAACAGTACACTCTGCAAAACGTGTTTTTCAGCCCGAAATAAACGCGTTTTTTCAGACAACTGAATCCCCATGTAGCAGCAAGGCTCAGAAGAGCCCACACACTCAGATCTTAACCCCAGTGTGCTGAAAGTGTCAAAACATGTTTTTCAGCAGAAATAAACATGTTTCTGCAAGTTTGGTCAACCCCATGTAAGTTATGGGGCAGTAACAGTACACTTTTCAAAACGTGTTTTTCAGCCCGAAATAAACGCGTTTTTTCAGACAACTGAATCCCCATGTAGCAACAAGGCTCAGAAGAGCCCACACACTCAGATCTTAACCCCAGTGTGCTGAAAGTGTCAAAACATGTTTTTCAGCAGAAATAAACATGTTTCTGCAAGTTTGGTCAACCCCATGTAAGTTATGGGGCAGTAACAGTACACTTTTCAAAACGTGTTTTTCAGCCCGAAATAAACGCGTTTTTTCAGACAACTGAATCCCCATGTAGCAGCAAGGCTCAGAAGAGCCCACACACTCAGATCTTAACCCCAGTGTGCTGAAAGTGTCAAAACATGTTTTTCAGCAGAAATAAACATGTTTCTGCAAGTTTGGTCAACCCCATGTAAGTTATTGGGCAGTAACAGTACACTTTTCAAAACGTGTTTTTCAGCCCGAAATAAACGCGTTTTTTCAGACAACTGAATCCCCATGTAGCAACAAGGCTCAGAAGAGCCCACACACTCAGATCTTAACCCCAGTGTGCAGAAAGGGTCAAAACGTGTTTTTCAGCAGAAATAAACATGTTTCTGCAAGTTTGGTCAACCCCATGTAAGTTATGGGGCAGTAACAGTACACTCTGCAAAACGTGTTTTTCAGCCCGAAATAAACGCGTTTTTTCAGACAACTGAATCCCCATGTAGCAACAATGTAGCAACAAGGCTCAGAAGAGCCCACACACTCAGATCTTAACCCCAGTGTGCTGAAAGTGTCAAAACATGTTTTTCAGCAGAAATAAACATGTTTCTGCAAGTTTGGTCAACCCCATGTAAGTTATGGGGCAGTAACAGTACACTTTTCAAAACGTGTTTTTCAGCCCGAAATAAACGCGTTTTTTCAGACAACTGAATCCCCATGTAGCAACAAGGCTCAGAAGAGCCCACACACTCAGATCTTAACCCCAGTGTGCTGAAAGGGTCAAAACGTGTTTTTCAGCAGAAATAAACATGTTTCTGCAAGTTTGGTCAACCCCATGTAAGTTATGGGGCAGTAACAGTACACTCTGCAAAACGTGTTTTTCAGCCCAAAATAAACGCGTTTTTCAGACAACTGAATCCCCATGTAGCAGCAAGGCTCAGAAGAGCCCACACACTCAGATCTTAACCCCAGTGTGCTGAAAGTATCAAAACATGTTTTTCAGCAGAAATAAACATGTTTCTGCAAGTTTGGTCAACCCCATGTAAGTTATGGGGCAGTAACAGTACACTTTTCAAAACGTGTTTTTCAGCCCGAAATAAACGCGTTTTTTCAGACAACTGAATCCCCATGTAGCAACAAGGCTCAGAAGAGCCCACACACTCAGATCTTTACCCCAGTGTGCTGAAAGTGTCAAAACATGTTTTTCAGCAGAAATAAACATGTTTCTGCAAGTTTGGTCAACCCCATGTAAGTTATGGGGCAGTAACAGTACACTTTTCAAAACGTGTTTTTCAGCCCGAAATAAACGCGTTTTTTCAGACAACTGAATCCCCATGTAGCAACAAGGCTCAGAAGAGCCCACACACTCAGATCTTAACCCCAGTGTGCTGAAAGTGTCAAAACGTGTTTTTCAGCAGAAATAAACATGTTTCTGCAAGTTTGGTCAACCCCATGTAAGTTATGGGGCAGTAACAGTACACTTTTCAAAACGTGTTTTTCAGCCCGAAATAAACGCGTTTTTTCAGACAACTGAATCCCCATGTAGCAGCAAGGCTCAGAAGAGCCCACACACTCAGATCTTAACCCCAGTGTGCTGAAAGTGTCAAAACATGTTTTTCAACAGAAATAAACATGTTTTTGCAAGTTTGGTCAACCCCATGTAAGTTATGGGGCAGTAACAGTACACTTTTCAAAACGTGTTTTTCAGCCCGAAATAAACGCGTTTTTTCAGACAACTGAATACCCATGTAGCAGCAAGGCTCAGAAGAGCCCACACACTCAGATCTTAACCCCAGTGTGCTGAAAGTGTCAAAACATGTTTTTCAGCAGAAATAAACATGTTTCTGCAAGTTTGGTCAACCCCATGTAAGTTATGGGGCAGTAACAGTACACTTTTCAAAACGTGTTTTTCAGCCCGAAATAAACGCGTTTTTTCAGACAACTGAATCCCCATGTAGCAACAAGGCTCAGAAGAGCCCACACACTCAGATCTTAACCCCAGTGTGCTGAAAGTATCAAAACATGTTTTTCAGCAGAAATAAACATGTTTCTGCAAGTTTGGTCAACCCCATGTAAGTTATGGGGCAGTAACAGTACACTTTTCAAAACGTGTTTTTCAGCCCGAAATAAACGCGTTTTTTCAGACAACTGAATCCCCATGTAGCAACAAGGCTCAGAAGAGCCCACACACTCAGATCTTAACCCCAGTGTGCTGAAAGTGTCAAAACATGTTTTTCAGCAGAAATAAACATGTTTCTGCAAGTTTGGTCAACCCCATGTAAGTTATGGGGCAGTAACAGTACACTTTTCAAAACGTGTTTTTCAGCCCGAAATAAACGCGTTTTTCAGACAACTGAATCCCCATGTAGCAACAAGGCTCAGAAGAGCCCACACACTCAGATCTTAACCCCAGTGTGCTGAAAGTGTCAAAACATGTTTTTCAGCAGAAATAAACATGTTTCAGCAAGTTTGGTCAACCCCATGTAAGTTATGGGGCAGTAACAGTACACTTTTCAAAACGTGTTTTTCAGCCCGAAATAAACGCGTTTTTTCAGACAAGTGAATCCCCATGTAGCAACAAGGCTCAGAAGAGCCACACACTCAGATCTTAACCCCAGTGTGCTGAAAGTGTCAAAACATGTTTTTCAGCAGAAATAAACATGTTTCTGCAAGTTTGGTCAACCCCATGTAAGTTATGGGGCAGTAACAGTACACTTTTCAAAACGTGTTTTTCAGCCCGAAATAACGCGTTTTTTCAGACAACTGAATCCCCATGTAGCAACAAGGCTCAGAAGAGCCCACACACTCAGATCTTAACCCCAGTGTGCTGGAAAGTGTCAAACATGTTTTTCAGCAGAAATAAACATGTTTCTGCAAGTTTGGTCAACCCCATGTAAGTTATGGGGCAGTAACAGTACACTTTTCAAAACGTGTTTTTCAGCCCGAAATAAACGCGTTTTTTCAGACAACTGAATACCCATGTAGCAGCAAGGCTCAGAAGAGCCCACACACTCAGATCTTAACCCCAGTGTGCAGAAAGGGTCAAAACGTGTTTTTCAGCAGAAATAAACATGTTTCTGCAAGTTTGGTCAACCCATGTAAGTTATGGGGCAGTAACAGTACACTCTGCAAAACGTGTTTTTCAGGCCCGAAATAAACGCGTTTTTTCAGACAACTGAATCCCCATGTAGCAGCAAGGCTCAGAAGAGCCCACACACTCAGATCTTAACCCCAGTGTGCTGAAAGTGTCAAAACATGTTTTTCAGCAGAAATAAACATGTTTTTGCAAGTTTGGTCAACCCCATGTAAGTTATGGGGCAGTAACAGTACACTTTTCAAAACGTGTTTTTCAGCCCGAAATAAACGCGTTTTTTCAGACAACTGAATACCCATGTAGCAGCAAGGCTCAGAAGAGCCCACACACTCAGATCTTAACCCCAGTGTGCTGAAGTGTCAAAACGTGTTTTTCAGCAGAATAAACATGTTTCTGCAAGTTTGGTCAACCCCATGTAAGTTATGGGGCAGTAACAGTACACTTTTCAAAACGTGTTTTTCAGCCCGAAATAAACGCGTTTTTTCAGACAACTGAATACCCATGTAGCAGCAAGGCTCAGAAGAGCCCACACACTCAGATCTTAACCCCAGTGTGCTGAAAGTGTCAAAACGTGTTTTTCAGCAGAAATAACATGTTTCTGCAAGTTTGGTCAACCCCATGTAAGTTATGGGGCAGTAACAGTACACTTTTCAAACGTGTTTTTCAGCCCGAAATAAACGCGTTTTTTCAGACAACTGAATACCCATGTAGCAGCAAGGCTCAGAAGAGCCCACACACTCAGATCTTAACCCCAGTGTGCAGAAAGGTCAAAACGTGTTTTTCAGCAGAAATAAACATGTTTCTGAAAGTTTGGTCAACCCCATGTAAGTTATGGGGCAGTAACAGTACACTCTGCAAAACGTGTTTTTCAGCCGAAATAAACGCGTTTTTTTCAGACAACTGAATCCCCATGTAGCAGCAAGGCTCAGAAGCGCCCACACACTCAGATCTTAACCCCAGTGTGCTGAAAGTGTCAAAACATGTTTTTCAGCAGAAATAAACATGTTTTTGCAAGTTTGGTCAACCCCATGTAAGTTATGGGGCAGTAACAGTACACTTTTCAAAACGTGTTTTTCAGCCCGAAATAAACGCGTTTTTTCAGACAACTGAATACCCATGTAGCAGCAAGGCTCAGAAGAGCCCACACACTCAGATCTTAACCCCAGTGTGCTGAAAGTGTCAAAACATGTTTTCAGCAGAAATAAACATGTTTCTGCAAGTTTGGTCAACCCCATGTAAGTTATGGGGCAGTAACAGTACACTTTTCAAAACGTGTTTTTCAGCCCGAAATAAACACGTTTTTTCAGACAACTGAATCCCCATGTAGCAACAAGGCTCAGAAGAGCCCACACACTCAGATCTTAACCCCAGTGTGCTGAAAGTGTCAAAACGTGTTTTTCAGCAGAAATAAACATGTTTCTGCAAGTTTGGTCAACCCCATGTAAGTTATGGGGCAGTAACAGTACACTTTTCAAAACGTGTTTTTCAGCCCGAAATAAACGCGTTTTTTCAGACAAGTGAATCCCCATGTAGCAACAAGGCTCAGAAGAGCCCACACACTCAGATCTTAACCCCAGTGTGCTGAAAGTGTCAAAACATGTTTTTCAGCAGAAATAAACATGTTTCTGCAAGTTTGGTCAACCCCATGTAAGTTATGGGGCAGTAACAGTACACTTTTCAAAACGTGTTTTTCAGCCCGAAATAAACGCGTTTTTTCAGACAACTGAATACCCATGTAGCAGCAAGGCTCAGAAGTGCCCACACACTCAGATCTTAACCCAGTGTGCTGAAAGTATCAAAACATGTTTTTCAGCAGAAATAAACATGTTTCTGCAAGTTTGGTCAACCCCATGTAAGTTATGGGGCAGTAACAGTACACTTTTCAAAACGTGTTTTTCAGCCCGAAATAAACGCGTTTTTTCAGACAACTGAATCCCCATGTAGCAACAAGGCTCAGAAGAGCCCACACACTTAGATCTTAACCCCAGTGTGCTGAAAGTGTCAAAACATGTTTTTCAGCAGAAATAAACATGTTTCTGCAAGTTTGGTCAACCCCATGTAAGTTATGGGGCAGTAACAGTACACTTTTCAAAACGTGTTTTTCAGCCCGAAATAAACGCGTTTTTTCAGACAACTGAATCCCCATGTAGCAACAAGGCTCAGAAGAGCCCACACACTCAGATCTTAACCCCAGTGTGCTGAAAGTGTCAAAACGTGTTTTTCAGCAGAAATAAACATGTTTCTGCAAGTTTGGTCAACCCCATGTAAGTTATGGGGCAGTAACAGTACACTTTTCAAAACGTGTTTTTCAGCCCGAAATAAACGCGTTTTTTCAGACAACTGAATCCCCATGTAGCAACAAGGCTCAGAAGAGCCCACACACTCAGATCTTAACCCCAGTGTGCTGAAAGTGTCAAAACGTGTTTTTCAGCAGAAATAAACATGTTTCTGCAAGTTTGGTCAACCCCATGTAAGTTATGGGGCAGTAACAGTACACTTTTCAAAACGTGTTTTTCAGCCCGAAATAAACGCGTTTTTTCAGACAACTGAATACCCATGTAGCAGCAAGGCTCAGAAGAGCCCACACACTCAGATCTTAACCCCAGTGTGCTGAAAGTGTCAAAACATGTTTTTCAGCAGAAATAAACATGTTTCTGCAAGTTTGGTGAACCCCATGTAAGTTATGGGGCAGTAACAGTACACTTTTCAAAACGTGTTTTTCAGCCCGAAATAAACGCGTTTTTTCAGACAACTGAATCCCCATGTAGCAACAAGGCTCAGAAGAGCCCCACACTCAGATCTTAACCCCAGTGTGCTGAAAGTGTCAAAACATGTTTTTCAGCAGAAATAAACATGTTTCTGCAAGTTTGGTCAACCCCATGTAAGTTATTGGGCAGTAACAGTACACTTTTCAAAAACATGTTTTTCAGCCCGAAATAAACGCGTTTTTTCAGACAACTGAATCCCCATGTAGCAGCAAGGCTCAGAAGAGCCCACACACTCAGATCTTAACCCCAGTGTGCAGAAAGGGTCAAAACGTGTTTTTCAGCAGAAATAAACATGTTTCTGCAAGTTTGGTCATCCCCATGTAAGTTATGGGGCAGTAACAGTACACTTTTCAAAACGTGTTTTTCAGCCCGAAATAAACGCGTTTTTTCAGACAACTGAATACCCATGTAGCAGCAAGGCTCAGAAGAGCCACACACTCAGATCTTAACCCCAGTGTGCAGAAAGGGTCAAAACGTGTTTTTCAGCAGAAATAAACATGTTTCTGCAAGTTTGGTCAACCCCATGTAAGTTATGGGGCAGTAACAGTACACTCTGCAAAACGTGTTTTTCAGCCCGAAATAAACGCGTTTTTTCAGACAACTGAATCCCCATGTAGCAGCAAGGCTCAGAAGAGCCCACACACTCAGATCTTAACCCCAGTGTGCTGAAAGTGTCAAAACATGTTTTCAGCAGAAATAAACATGTTTTTGCAAGTTTGGTCAACCCCATGTAAGTTATGGGCAGTAACAGTACACTTTTCAAAACGTGTTTTTCAGCCCGAAATAAACGCGTTTTTTTTCAGACAACTGAATCCCATGTAGCAACAAGGCTCAGAAGAGCCCACACACTTCAGATCTTAACCCCAGTGTGCTGAAAGTGTCAAAACGTGTTTTTCAGCAGAAATAAACATGTTTCTGCAAGTTTTGTCAACCCATGTAAGTTATGGGGCAGTAACAGTACACTTTTCAAAACGTGTTTTCAGCCCGAAATAAACGCGTTTTTTCAGACAACTGAATACCCATGTAGCAGCAAGGCTCAGAAGAGCCCACACACTCAGATCTTAACCCAAGTGTGCTGAAAGTGTCAAACATGTTTTTCAGCAGAAATAAACATGTTTCTGCAAGTTTGGTGAACCCCCATGTAAGTTATGGGGCAGTAACAGTACACTTTTCAAAACGTGTTTTTCAGCCGAAATAAACGCGTTTTTTTCAGACAACTGAATCCCCATGTAGCAACAAGGCTCAGAAGAGCCCACACACTCAGATCTTAACCCCAGTGTGCTGAAAGTGTCAAAACATGTTTTTCAGCAGAAATAAACATGTTTCTGCAAGTTTGGTCAACCCCATGTAAGTTATGGGGCAGTAACAGTACACTTTTCAAAACGTGTTTTTCAGCCCGAAATAAACGCGTTTTTTCAGACAACTGAATACCCATGTAGCAGCAAGGCTCAGAAGAGCCCACACACTCAGATCTTAACCCCAGTGTGCAGAAAGGGTCAAAACGTTTTTTCAGCAGAAATAAACATGTTTCTGCAAGTTTGGTCAACCCCATGTAAGTTATGGGGCAGTAACAGTACACTCTGCAAAACGTGTTTTCAGCCGAAATAAACGCGTTTTTTCAGACAACTGAATCCCCATGTAGCAGCAAGGCTCAGAAGAGCCCACACACTCAGATCTTAACCCCAGTGTGCTGAAAGTGTCAAAACATGTTTTTCAGCAGAAATAAACATGTTTTTGCAAGTTTGGTCAACCCCATGTAAGTTATGGGGCAGTAACAGTACACTTTTCAAAACGTGTTTTTCAGCCCGAAATAAACGCGTTTTTTCAGACAACTGAATACCCATGTAGCAGCAAGGCTCAGAAGAGCCCACACACTCAGATCTTAACCCCAGTGTGCTGAAAGTGTCAAAACGTGTTTTTCAGCAGAAATAAACATGTTTCTGCAAGTTTGGTCAACCCCATGTAAGTTATGGGGCAGTAACAGTACACTTTTCAAAACGTGTTTTTCAGCCCGAAATAAACGCGTTTTTTCAGACAACTGAATACCCATGTAGCAGCAAGGCTCAGAAGAGCCCACACACTCAGATCTTAACCCCAGTGTGCTGAAAGTGTCAAAACGTGTTTTTCAGCAGAAATAAACATGTTTCTGCAAGTTTGGTCAACCCCATGTAAGTTATGGGGCAGTAACAGTACACTTTTCAAAACGTGTTTTTCAGCCCGAAATAAACGCGTTTTTCAGACAACTGAATACCCATGTAGCAGCAAGGCTCAGAAGAGCCCACACACTCAGATCTTAACCCCAGTGTGCAGAAAGGGTCAAAACGTGTTTTTCAGCAGAAATAAACATGTTTCTGCAAGTTTGGTCAACCCCATGTAAGTTATGGGGCAGTAACAGTACACTCTGCAAAACGTGTTTTTCAGCCCGAAATAAACGCGTTTTTTCAGACAACTGAATCCCCATGTAGCAGCAAGGCTCAGAAGCGCCCACACACTCAGATCTTAACCCCAGTGTGCTGAAAGTGTCAAAACATGTTTTTCAGCAGAAATAAACATGTTTTTGCAAGTTTGGTCAACCCCATGTAAGTTATGGGGCAGTAACAGTACACTTTTCAAAACGTGTTTTTCAGCCCGAAATAAAACGCGTTTTTTCAGACAACTGAATACCCATGTAGCAGCAAGGCTCAGAAGAGCCCACACACTCAGATCTTAACCCCAGTGTGCTGAAAGTGTCAAAACATGTTTTTCAGCAGAAATAAACATGTTTCTGCAAGTTTGGTCAACCCCATGTAAGTTATGGGGCAGTAACAGTACACTTTTCAAAACGTGTTTTCAGCCCGAAATAAACACGTTTTTCAGACAACTGAATCCCCATGTAGCAACAAGGCTCAGAAGAGCCCACACACTCAGATCTTAACCCCAGTGTGCTGAAAGTGTCAAAACATGTTTTTCAGCAGAAATAAACATGTTTCTGCAAGTTTGGTCAACCCCATGTAAGTTATGGGGCAGTAACAGTACACTTTTCAAAACGTGTTTTTCAGCCCGAAATAAACGCGTTTTTTCAGACAAGTGAATCCCCATGTAGCAACAAGGCTCAGAAGAGCCCACACACTCAGATCTTAACCCCAGTGTGCTGAAAGTGTCAAAACATGTTTTTCAGCAGAAATAAACATGTTTCTGCAAGTTTGGTCAACCCATGTAAGTTATGGGGCAGTAACAGTACACTTTTCAAAACGTGTTTTTCAGCCCGAAATAAACGCGTTTTTTCAGACAACTGAATTCCCATGTAGCAGCAAGGCTCAGAAGTGCCCACACACTCAGATCTTAACCCCAGTGTGCTGAAAGTATCAAAACATGTTTTTCAGCAGAAATAAACATGTTTCTGCAAGTTTGGTCAACCCCATGTAAGTTATGGGGCAGTAACAGTACACTTTTCAAAACGTGTTTTTCAGCCCGAAATAAACGCGTTTTTTCAGACAACTGAATCCCCATGTAGCAACAAGGCTCAGAAGAGCCCACACACTTAGATCTTAACCCCAGTGTGCTGAAAGTGTCAAAACATGTTTTTCAGCAGAAATAAACATGTTTCTGCAAGTTTGGTCAACCCCATGTAAGTTATGGGGCAGTAACAGTACACTTTTCAAAACGTGTTTTTCAGCCCGAAATAAACGCGTTTTTTCAGACAACTGAATCCCCATGTAGCAACAAGGCTCAGAAGAGCCCACACACTCAGATCTTAACCCCAGTGTGCTGAAAGTGTCAAAACGTGTTTTTCAGCAGAAATAAACATGTTTCTGCAAGTTTGGTCAACCCCATGTAAGTTATGGGGCAGTAACAGTACACTTTTCAAAACGTGTTTTTCAGCCCGAAATAAACGCGTTTTTTCAGACAACTGAATCCCCATGTAGCAACAAGGCTCAGAAGAGCCCACACACTCAGATCTTAACCCCAGTGTGCTGAAAGTGTCAAAACGTGTTTTTCAGCAGAAATAAACATGTTTCTGCAAGTTTGGTCAACCCCATGTAAGTTATGGGGCAGTAACAGTACACTTTTCAAAACGTGTTTTTCAGCCCGAAATAAACGCGTTTTTTCAGACAACTGAATACCCATGTAGCAGCAAGGCTCAGAAGAGCCCACACACTCAGATCTTAACCCCAGTGTGCTGAAAGTGTCAAAACATGTTTTTCAGCAGAAATAAACATGTTTCTGCAAGTTTGGTGAACCCCATGTAAGTTATGGGGCAGTAACAGTACACTTTTCAAAACGTGTTTTTCAGCCCGAAATAAACGCGTTTTTTCAGACAACTGAATCCCCATGTAGCAACAAGGCTCAGAAGAGCCCACACACTCAGATCTTAACCCCAGTGTGCTGAAAGTGTCAAAACATGTTTTTCAGCAGAAATAAACATGTTTCTGCAAGTTTGGTCAACCCCATGTAAGTTATTGGGCAGTAACAGTACACTTTTCAAAACATGTTTTTCAGCCCGAAATAAACGCGTTTTTTCAGACAACTGAATCCCCATGTAGCAGCAAGGCTCAGAAGAGCCCACACACTCAGATCTTAACCCCAGTGTGCAGAAAGGGTCAAAACGTGTTTTTCAGCAGAAATAAACATGTTTCTGCAAGTTTGGTCATCCCCATGTAAGTTATGGGGCAGTAACAGTACACTTTTCAAAACGTGTTTTTCAGCCCGAAATAAACGCGTTTTTTCAGAAAACTGAATACCCATGTAGCAGCAAGGCTCAGAAGAGCCCACACACTCAGATCTTAACCCCAGTGTGCAGAAAGGGTCAAAACGTGTTTTTCAGCAGAAATAAACATGTTTCTGCAAGTTTGGTCAACCCCATGTAAGTTATGGGGCAGTAACAGTACACTCTGCAAAACGTGTTTTTCAGCCCGAAATAAACGCGTTTTTTCAGACAACTGAATCCCATGTAGCAGCAAGGCTCAGAAGAGCCCACACACTCAGATCTTAACCCCAGTGTGCTGAAAGTGTCAAAACATGTTTTTCAGCAGAAATAAACATGTTTTTGCAAGTTTGGTCAACCCCATGTAAGTTATGGGGCAGTAACAGTACACTTTCAAAACGTGTTTTTCAGCCCGAAATAAACGCGTTTTTTCAGACAACTGAATCCCATGTAGCAACAAGGCTCAGAAGAGCCCACACACTCAGATCTTAACCCCAGTGTGCTGAAAGTGTCAAAACGTGTTTTTCAGCAGAAATAAACATGTTTCTGCAAGTTTGGTCAACCCCATGTAAGTTATGGGGCAGTAACAGTACACTTTTCAAAACGTGTTTTTCAGCCCGAAATAAACGCGTTTTTTCAGACAACTGAATACCCATGTAGCAGCAAGGCTCAGAAGAGCCCACACACTCAGATCTTAACCCAAGTGTGCTGAAAGTGTCAAAACATGTTTTTCAGCAGAAATAACATGTTTCTGCAAGTTTGGTGAACCCCATGTAAGTTATGGGGCAGTAACAGTACACTTTTCAAAACGTGTTTTTCAGCCCGAAATAAACGCGTTTTTTCAGACAACTGAATCCCCATGTAGCAACAAGGCTCAGAAGAGCCCACACACTCAGATCTTAACCCCAGTGTGCTGAAGTGTCAAACATGTTTTTCAGCAGAAATAAACATGTTTCTGCAAGTTTGGTCAACCCCATGTAAGTTATGGGGCAGTAACAGTACACTTTTCAAAACGTGTTTTTCCAGCCCGAAATAAACGCGTTTTTCAGACAACTGAATACCCATGTAGCAGCAAGGCTCAGAGAGCCCACACACTCAGATCTTAACCCCAGTGTGCAGAAAGGGTCAAAACGTGTTTTTCAGCAGAAATAAACATGTTTCTGCAAGTTTGGTCAACCCCATGTAAGTTATGGGGCAGTAACAGTACACTCTGCAAAACGTGTTTTCAGCCGAAATAAACGCGTTTTTTCAGACAACTGAATCCCCATGTAGCAGCAAGGCTCAGAAGAGCCCACACACTCAGATCTTAACCCCAGTGTGCTGAAAGTGTCAAAACATGTTTTTCAGCAGGAAATAAACATGTTTTTGCAAGTTTGGTCAACCCCATGTAAGTTATGGGGCAGTAACAGTACACTTTTCAAACGTGTTTTTCAGCCCGAAATAAACGCGTTTTTTCAGACAACTGAATACCCATGTAGCAGCAAGGCTCAGAAGAGCCCACACACTCAGATATTAACCCCAGTGGCTGAAAGTGTCAAAACGTGTTTTTCAGCAGAAATAAACATGTTTCTGCAAGTTTGGTCAACCCCATGTAAGTTATGGGGCAGTAACAGTACACTTTTCAAAACGTGTTTTTCAGCCCGAAATAAACGCGTTTTTTCAGACAACTGAATACCCATGTAGCAGCAAGGCTCAGAAGAGCCCACACACTCAGATCTTAACCCCAGTGTGCTGAAAGTGTCAAAACGTGTTTTTCAGCAGAAATAAACATGTTTCTGCAAGTTTGGTCAACCCCATGTAAGTTATGGGGCAGTAACAGTACACTTTTCAAAACGTGTTTTTCAGCCCGAAATAAACGCGTTTTTTCAGACAACTGAATACCCATGTAGCAGCAAGGCTCAGAAGAGCCCACACACTCAGATCTTAACCCCAGTGTGCAGAAAGGGTCAAAACGTGTTTTTCAGCAGAAATAAACATGTTTCTGCAAGTTTGGTCAACCCCATGTAAGTTATGGGGCAGTAACAGTACACTCTGCAAAACGTGTTTTTCAGCCCGAAATAAACGCGTTTTCAGACAACCTGAATCCCCATGTAGCAGCAGGCTCAGAAGCGCCCACACACTCAGATCTTAACCCAGTGTGCTGAAGTGTCAAAACATGTTTTTCAGCAGAAATAAACATGTTTTTGCAAGTTTGGTCAACCCCATGTAAGTTATGGGCAGTAACAGTACACTTTTCAAAACGTGTTTTTCAGCCCGAAATAAACGCGTTTTTCAGACAACTGAATACCCATGTAGCAGCAAGGCTCAGAAGAGCCCACACACTCAGATCTTAACCCCAGTGTGCTGAAAGTGTCAAACATGTTTTTCAGCAGAAATAAACATGTTTCTGCAAGTTTGGTCAACCCCATGTAAGTTATGGGGCAGTAACAGTACACTTTTCAAAACGTGTTTTTCAGCCGAAATAAACCGTTTTTCAGGACAACTGAATCCCCATGTAGCAACAAGGCTCAGAAGAGCCCACACACTCAGATCTTAACCCCAGTGTGCTGAAAGTGTCAAAACATGTTTTTCAGCAGAAATAAACATGTTTCTGCAAGTTTGGTCAACCCCATGTAAGTTATGGGGCAGTAACAGTACACTTTTCAAAACGTGTTTTCAGCCCGAAATAAACGCGTTTTTTCAGACAAGTGAATCCCCATGTAGCAACAAGGCTCAGAAGAGCCCACACACTCAGATCTTAACCCCAGTGTGCTGAAAGTGTCAAACATGTTTTTCAGCAGAAATAAACAGTTTCTGCAAGTTTGGTCAACCCCATGTAAGTTATGGGGCAGTAACAGTACACTTTTCAAAACGTGTTTTTCAGCCCGAAATAAACGCGTTTTTTCAGACAACTGAATACCCATGTAGCAGCAAGGCTCAGAAGTGCCCACACACTCAGATCTTAACCCCAGTGTGCTGAAAGTATCAAAACATGTTTTTCAGCAGAAATAAACATGTTTCTGCAAGTTTGGTCAACCCCATGTAAGTTATGGGGCAGTAACAGTACACTTTTCAAAACGTGTTTTTCAGCCCGAAATAAACGCGTTTTTTCAGACAACTGAATCCCCATGTAGCAACAAGGCTCAGAAGAGCCCACACACTCAGATCTTAACCCCAGTGTGCTGAAAGTGTCAAAACATGTTTTTCAGCAGAAATAAACATGTTTCTGCAAGTTTGGTCAACCCATGTAAGTTATGGGGCAGTAACAGTACACTTTTCAAAACGTGTTTTTCAGCCCGAAATAAACGCGTTTTTTCAGACAACTGAATCCCCATGTAGCAACAAGGCTCAGAAGAGCCCACACACTCAGATCTTAACCCCAGTGTGCTGAAAGTGTCAAAACATGTTTTTCAGCAGAAATAAACATGTTTCAGCAAGTTTGGTCAACCCCATGTAAGTTATGGGGCAGTAACAGTACACTTTTCAAAACGTGTTTTTCAGCCCGAAATAAACGCGTTTTTTCAGACAAGTGAATCCCATGTAGCAACAAGGCTCAGAAGAGCCCACACACTCAGATCTTAACCCCAGTGTGCTGAAAGTGTCAAAACATGTTTTTTCAGCAGAAATAAACATGTTTCTGCAAGTTTGGTCAACCCCATGTAAGTATGGGCAGTAACAGTACACTTTCAAAACGTGTTTTTCAGCCCGAAATAAACGCGTTTTTTCAGACACTGAATCCC